>NC_053023.1:584881337-585181337 GCF_003073215.2 Triticum urartu | reverse complement strand
GAAATATCAATAAGAAGCAAATGAGAAAAGGACCATAATAAAATGGTGAGAACCCTTCCTCGGATAAGACCGGTAAAACCTCCAACACCGAAAACATCATAGAAGATGCATGCGAACTCCGTTTTCGATGAACTCAAGCTTGTCATCAAGATGACCATAAGCTCTAAGACTCACAAATGGAACCAAACAAGAACCAAGAAAGATGATGCAAAGATGCAATGGTTTGAGCTCTCGACTAATGATACGATCAAGCTACTCCCTAGAGAGCCCCCCTTGATAGTACGGCAATCGATCCTACAACCCGGTCTCCCAACTACCACTATGAGACCGGTAAAATAGAAAACCTATAAAGGGCAAACATTTGCCTTGCACATAGTCCACTTGAGCTAGATGATGACGATCTTGACTTCCTCAAGTTGGACCACCTTTCTTGATTGTGTTGGCTCGATGAAGACTAGTTGATTGCTCCCCCATACTCCACTATGGGTGAGCCACTCTTCCGCACATCTTCACAAGTCCATTATAACCACAAAGTACGGCAAGCTTCAAGCATTTGATCTCTTCGTGATGCTCCACTTGAACTTGCACACCGCAACCTAACCCCACAAAGAACTCTCACGAAGACCATGGGTTAGTACACAAAGCGTAATTGACAATTCTTACCATACCATGGGATCACTTGATCCCTCTCGGTACATCTTCTGCGCTTTGTGAGTTGATCAACTTGATTCACTCTTGACTTAGTCTTGATCAACCTTGAACCTTTCCAATTCTCTTCATTTGAATGATGTATTGAAGGTAGACATGAATGATCACACAATCTTCTTCTTCAAGACATGCTTGCAATAAGCTCAACTCTCACATGACCAATCTTTGGATAATTCCTTGAATAACGCCTTGGTCGACACAAACTCTCCTTGAAATCAACACATGCACTCCAAGAAAAGCCTATGGACAAAACCTTCAAATATAACTCAAGGAAACCATTAGTCCATAGATATTGTCATCAATTACCAAAACCAAACATGGGGGCACCGCATGTTCTTTCAATCTCCCCCATTTTGGTAATTGATGACAATCACTTTCAAGAGAGTTTAATACAAGGAATTATGCATCACCATGCAATGCAACAACCAATGAAGCATGCGTATGAGATGCAAATGCTTAGGAACAAAACCAAAGCAAGGAGAAAACTCTAAAGACTTCTCCACAAAACTCTCTGAAACCTCCACAAAACTCTCTGAAACTTCTCCCCCATTGGCATCGATTGCCAAAATGGGTGAAAAGCTAAGAAGACCAATATAAAAGGTGTTCCTCCAAAAGTTGTGTATTTCTCAACAAGAGAGTGGAATGCCATACACATATCCAAAGGTAATACTTGGAGGGAGACCAACTATATTGAGGCACCAAGATTGCTAAAGGAATGATATGCCACAAGGACATAAAAAGAGAGACACAAGCAATCAAGCAATCAAAAGGTACCAATTGAAGCAAGCAATCAACGGATATCAATTGAACCAACTAGACCAAAGATCCTACGAGCCACATGAATAAAGGATATTATGAAATGAGCAAAGGAGTGTTCTAAAGAAACTAGAGAAGCTCCCCATGATTTGTGCACACATAAGAATATTTGTATTTGGATACGAAGTGCACAAAATAGGATCATAGCTCCCCCAAAATCAATAGAAACTTACAACAAGTGCAAGTGAGCATATAGGAAACTAAGCCTAGTACTTGCAACTAACACATGGTTGAGCAACAAGTGAAAGAGGCAACTTAAGAATGGGCTCAACCAAAATGATGTGTGAGAGTCAAGGCACTGCACTTGAGAAGACTAATGTACGGATGAGCATTAGGCATCAATAAAGTCTTGAAAGAATGAGGCACACGGTGCAAGGCCTATCATTCACACACACAACTAGCAAATGGGTTCACAAGCTTACTACTAAGCATATTAAGAACCTATGCTTGTGACAACCCGTAGTGAAGATAGAAGATGAAAGCCTCATCAAGACGAGGGATACCAATTAAGATGGCAAAAGCCTCGTAAAGATAAGCATGAGGAAAATAATCTTCACCACACACAAGAGTGCATCAAGATGCAACGATAGAAGACACGCACTCAAGGCAAAAGCTTTCACGGAGCCACCAAAGAAATAACATAAGAAAGACAAGGTGGACGTGAAAGAAAGGATATCATCTAGATATGCAACTTCTCTCAAGTGTATAAGATTCTAGGTAGACGATATATCTACTAAGAAGGATGTACACCCGAAATAGTTACAACACGAAGGAACAAGATATCCAAAAGGAAGTCATACATATACCAATAAGATATTTGCTTGAGAGCATAGCACATGGCTAGATATGGTCTTATTGTATATAAATGAATTCCAACGACACGAACATCAAAGACATCACAACTAGCAGCAAGACATCATTGTTGGGATGATTTGAGAAAGGAAACAAGTGTCACAATAAAGAATGGATAACATGCCATGATACAACCTACACAAGGTTGATGCAAGAAATGTGTGCATGAAGAATATGAAGATACTTGTTACCGAGTTAACATTGGAAGGATGTAGTAGATACCAATTGAAGGTAGATAGTAGTTCATTGATCATCCTAGCTCGACTCCAATAAGCACATGATGACAACACCTTCTTTGTGAGTGAGCCGAGCATCCAATGTATCTCCAATTGTTCCTAGAACAACAACACAAACAAAATGGTACCCAAACTCATTGGGACCAAAGAGTTAGAGAACCAACAACACATAGGACAAACTCCACATAAATATGTGCATATAGATATGAAACTGAATTTCATGCACATCTCATCCAATTTGAGACTTGGTGGAGTTTCCCCTATATATTGGGTCAAAGAGGGAAAGCATGCCAAAGAAACTACAAGAAGTAAATATGCATGCTCAAGACTTTCAAGAACCGAGACCAAAAGACAAAGAAATACCAAGCAAAGAAAAGATACCAAATGAATAAATCATCACTTGGAGGATATCCATAATGGATACAACAAGGAATGAGATATCCATTGATATACTCAAATAAGAGACATCAAACTCCCAAAAGAGAGGATGGTTCCAAACAAACCAAGATCTCTACAAAGTTTCATGATGGCATAAAGTACCAAAACTAAAACAGCTTGCCTTCCACCAACACACACTTGATAAGGATCGCAAGATGAGTGTTTTATAGAAAATAGGATAGCTCCCCCAAGACTAGTGCATTATATAGAATTTGCATTTGAATACAAAATGCACAAGGTGGGATCACCACTTTCACTATATCTAGAAAACACTAGACAAGATCAAGAAATACACAAGATCCACAAGTGGTATGGAAGACAAAGGGAGTTGATACAGACCTTGGCAAGAGAAAGGGCAAATAAAAGCAAAGGCTAATGTAAAGATGATCAAAAATTTCTACCACACAAGTGAGTACCAATTGTCAAGACAAGAAGTATTTGGGAATAATTCCCGGTGGTAGATAACAAGGATATCCGACATCATCTTCACACCAAACAAAAAGCAACTTGCAACTTGTAGAGCTAACATGCCACCTAGGAACAAGATAATTAACAATATCAACTCTAGGTGACAATATCTCAAATGTACACATTTTCTAGGCTAGTAATATACATAGCATATTGCTCCCCCATAATGTGATACCAATTAAAGATAGACAAGAGGCAATTAAAGGATCCAACAAGAGATCATTAATGGACTATTTAGAATTTGAATTTCTCATGAGAAGACATACCACATAGTGACTAGATAATCTTGAAATATCAATACTAGATGGTATTACTCATGTACGCACATTTATAGGATTGTGAGGTGCATAAAGCACATCACTCCCCCATAATGGGATATTCCATTAATCTCTCACAATAGCCTACTAAGAAATAAACAAGATGCAAAAGGCTCAACGCATGACACACACGTACATGATGTGCAAACCAACACACACATACTTTATTGCTCAAGATAATCAAGTTGGAAGCACAACATATACAAACACATGCAAGGAACAAAACCAAAACATGCAAGGGGGCAAGTAACTTTCAATGTAAGCAATTGAGGTACAAGTTACCGCAAGGAGGCACATTGGATATAAGATATAATCTTGATGATTCAATTGACTTGGCTTGAGACAATAAGAATGATGAAGTACCCTTAATTCTTCATAATGTAGCCAAGTCTCCAATGACCTCCTACATCACCTATTGATCAAGTTTGAGCTTGTTGGTCCCCAACCAAGTTGGGTCCTAAGAGGTTAGTCACAATAGGCTTAGCTACCCAAATGGTTCTTTGCTTCAAACCACTTTGAGTACCAACAAACTTGGCAACCACATTGCCAACCTTATCCTTCCCAAGAGAATAGACATCATCAATAATAATTGGGTTGGATAAGTTGCAAGTGAGGTAATCTTCACACAACCCATGTAATACATAAGGGAAAGAGATACATAGTTGGCTTACAATCGCCACTTCACACAATACATGAATAAAACATTACATCATCCAGATACAATCAAGGTCCGACTACGGTACCAAAATAAAAGAAGACAACCCCAAATGCTACACAGATCCCCGATCGACCCCAACTGAGCTCCACTACTGATCAACTAGAACGAAACAACACAAAGGACAAGATCTTCATCGAGCTCCTCCTTGAGCTTAGTTGCGCCACCTGCTCGATAACATCGGCACCTGCAAACTGGTTTTGGAAGTATCTGTGAGTCACGGGGACTCAGCAATCTCACACCCTCGCGATCAAGACTATTTAAGCTTATAGGTAGGGTAGAAGGTATGAGGTGGAGCTGCAGCAAGCGACTAGCGTATTTGGTGGCTAACATACGCAAATGAGAGCGAGAAGAGAAGGCAAAAGCACGGTCGAGAATCTATGATCAAGAAGTGATCCTAGAACAACCTACGTCAAGCATTACTCCAACACCGTGTTCACTTCCCGGAATCCACCGGAAAGAGACCATCACGGTTACACACGTGGTTGATGCATTTTAATAAAGATAAACTTTAGGTTTTCTACAACTGGACATTAAAAAATTCCCATCTGCCCATAACCGCGGGCACGGCTTTCAAAAGTTCAAATCCCTGCAGGGGTGTCCCAACTTAGCCCATCACAAGCTCTCACGGTCAACGAAGGATATTCCTTCTCCCAAGACAATCCGATCAGACTCGGCATCCCGGTTACAAGACATCCTCGACAATGATAAAAAAAGTCCAGCAACACCGCCCGAATGTGCCGACAAATCCCGATAGAAGCTGCACATATCTCGTTCTCAGGGCACACCGGATTGTCCAAACTTCCGGTAGGCCAGCCGAGAGTTTCCCCTGGAGTCCACCTGCGGCTGACAAGGTGGACCAACACTCAGAGGAGCACTGGCCCGGGGGTTTAATAAAGATGACCCTTGAGCCGGCCGACCCAAGGTAAAGAAAAGGCTAGGTGGCGAATGGTAAAACCAATGTTGGGCATTACTGGAGGAGTTTTATTCAAGGTGAACTGTCAAGGGGTTCCCATTATAACCCAACCGTGTAAGGAACACAAAATCCGGGAACATAACACCGATATGACGAAAACTAGGGCGGCAAGAGTGGAACAAAACACCAGGCATAAGGCCGAGCCTTCCACCCTTTACCAAGTATATAGATGCATTAATTAAATAAGAGATATTGTGATATCCCAACAAAATAACCATGTTCCAAACATGGAACAAGCTCCAATCTTCACCTAGAACTAACAACGCTATAAGAGGGGCTGAGCAAAGCGGTAACATAGCTAAATAACAGTTTGCAAGGGCAAGGTGGGTTAGAGGCTTGGCTTAGCAACATGGGGGGCATGATATAGCAAGTGGTAGGTATCGCAGCATAGGCATAGCAAAAGAGCGAGCATCTAGCAAGCAAAGATAGAAGTGATTTCGAGGGTATGGTCATCTTGCCTGAAATCCCGCAAGGAAGAAGAACGAGTCCATGAAGAAGTCAAATGGACGAAGTCGAGCGAATCCTCACAACACGACGTTATCGGAACTAGCCCGAAGAAGCAACACCGGAAAGAAGCAAACAACATAGTAAACAATCACCACATAAAAATGGCACGATGCGCAAACAAATATGATGCATGTCCGGTTTAATGAAGCATGGCAAGGCAAAGTGCACAAACAAGACTACAAGTTAAGTAGAGCTCAATATGCAACTTCGTTGCATATTGACGGAACACCACATTCAAGTTATTTAGTTCGATCTCATTTATGTACCCAACAATATTAAATGTTGATTAACATGGCAAGGGGTGAAGCAAATGAAAACTACCTATTTAGACAAGTTTAAATGAGGCCGGAACAACAAGCAACAAGTCCGGAAAACTCCTCATGTGCATATATTAGGTTTGGTCCTGTTCTGCCCTAACCACAATTTTAGAGTTGTTAAACATGCAAAGTAAAACCACCATGATAAACTAGGCATTTTTCTACTCCATTTACATATAAAGTTTATTAAATTTGGAGCTACAGTTATTTAGTTATGAATTAAAGGATTTTAGCATGGCATATGGGAAAAATTATAGAAACAGCATTTTAAACATTTCAAATATGGATGAAAGTTGGAAATTATTAAACTAGACAAAATTCTAAGCAAGTCTCATATATAAATCATTTTAAACAGATGCACAGTTGTTAAGTTATTATATGCATGAAGTTTAGGGACCTTTCTGTAAAAACTCCAGTCTCAGGTTTAATTGCTAAAATCGCAGTAGCAAGGAAAAAACAAAACGGACCGAATCTGTAAACGGGCCAACATGCACAGGGGGGAAAATGTGGGGCTGCTCACATCGGCCTAGCAAACCGAAACGGGAGCTGGGCCAGAGAGGAGGCCACGGTTGGGCCTTAGCACCGAAGTGGCCCGGAGCGTGGTTGCGGTCAACGCGTGCCAGCGGATCGAGTACGGGCTGCGCTGCTCGTTCCCCTCGGGCAAAACAGGGGCGTGGGCAAAGCAGAGGAAGTAGGGCGTGACTCTGACGAGGGAGATGGCCGGCGTTCTCAGGCGTGGAGAGGCGCGGCTCCGGCGGAGTCAGCAGGGACCGGCAAGGGGCGCGGGACTCGGCAGGGGAGGTCGGCGACGAGCCTTGGCGGGGCGACGGGAGATGCAAGGCCAGGCGGAAGCAGGTGACGACGGGAGAGGAACCGGGCGGAGGTGAGGAATCCTTGGCGCGAATCCATGGCGGCGCCGGACGCCGGTGATGGGGCGCAGGGGTCCGGGACCCGTGAGGAGAAGAGGGGTGGCCATGGCGTTCCTGGGGCTTGGCCGGCTCGATGAAGACGAGCAGCAGCGGGTCAACGCAGACGGGGGCTCGCTGCAACGCAGGGACGAGGCGGCGCTGTACTTGGCGCGATCTCCGGTGACGCGGGAAAAACGAGGGAGGCCGGATAACATGCTTGGACGGTGCCGGTACAGGGACGACATGGAGACGGACTTGGTGCGGCGGATCTCTGGGCCATGGTGAGCGGAGCACCTGTGAAGGGGAAGAGAGAGGTCAGGGACGGGCGAGAGGAGAGGAAGCACGGGAAGGGGAGGGGTGGCACTGTTCCTGGTGGACAAGAGAGGAGGCAGGGGCTTCGGGAGAGCGAGGAGGATCTCCACTCCTCTGGATCGAAGAGGGAGGAGGAGGCTCTCGATCCAATCATAATCGAGCGCGGGGTCGATCTAAGAGGGAGAGGTGGGGGTTGCTGGTTGGATCAACGCTGAATACAAGGAAAGTGGCGGCGGCGTGGGGAATGGGATGGATGGGACAAGGTGGAGAATTTTTAGGGTTGTCCAAAATGACTAAGGGTGGACTATAAATAGTAAGTCAGATCAGCTTAGGGCGGTCAGGTCTCTTCGATCGTAATCGGACGGTCGCGAATAAAATAGCTAGGGAGTCCAAAAGAGAAACCGATGATGATTTAGGGATGTTTGGGGATGATCCAGACACAACGGTAATGACTGTCCAGGTCGGGTCCGGGACAATTTTCGGACGCGCGCGTGAGGAGGGCCACAGGCTGACGAGAGAGCTTAGGTTGGATCTGGCGGTAGGTAGTGGGCTGTGTAGACGGTCTCGAGCTGAGAGAAGAGAAGAGAGGGAGGCCCGGCGACTGTTTCCGGAGACCGAAAACGTCCAACGTGTGCCCGACTATAATGCCGCTATAGTTTAACGGTTGGGCTAACAAACGAACTCCAAATGCGATGAAACTTGACAGACGGTCTATCTACACTATAATAAGACCACACGCCAACTTTCAACCCAATCCGAGAACATTTGCCGGCCACTTATAAAATACTATTTCGGACATGCCGCGGGCACGTGCAAGTGTGTCTGGGCTCAGAATGGACAACGGACGGAACTGGGGGAACCCGGACGGATGCAAGTTTTGAAAACATGATGATGCAATGCACATGATGACATGAAGAAATGCAACACGCAAGAAAAAGACATGGCAACGTCGGTGAATAACTGGAAGACACCTGGCGCAACGGTCTCGGGGCGTCACAACACTCCATCACTACGAGAGGATCTCGTCCCGAGATATAGAATGACACCGGAGGGACAACGGAAGAGAAAGAGAAGAGGTAAAACTAAGTTGCTTCTTTGAAAACCGAGTGAAACCACGAACCTTAAGAGGTTGAACAGATTGAAAGAAAGAATGCAACAAAGAAGAACAAAGTTGAAAGCACTCTGATAGGGAAGAGTAACAAGGAAGAACAAATTCAGACAGCACTCCGGTAGAAAAGAGATGCAAGGTTGGATAAGGCGAAAAGAACTTGTGCAAAAGGGCACAGCACCCCGGTTAAATGGATAAGCACGAAAAGAAACACGATCCTCAACATTCGAGATGATGAGAGGAGAGAGCAACAACACAATGCCTCCGGAATGAAAGAATAGAAGATAGATAGTTGAAATAAAAGACTGGAGAAGAAAATGCCAACTTCTGCCACAAAAGAGCTTGAAAAAGGCATCTTTAGGAGAAAGGTTGAACGGAGTTGTTGGAAAAACCAACAAACAAAAGAACAAGGTTGTAGTGGACTTATAGAAAACATCTCAAAACTATGAGGTGAAATTCTACCACTAACGGAAACGATAGATTGGATAGATATGAACAATGAGACAACAAACTATTTCACCGGGAGGATAGAAGAACTTGGGTCATTTATGAACACCATAGATAGCAACAATCCTTAGGGAAGGCTTTAGGTGAAATATAACCCAAGGTAATTCCAAAGAAGAGATTGATGGGTTTAAATATCCCATTCTTGACAACATGTGAATCATGAAACATGAGCTCGAATTATCAAGAATGACATAATACCCCCTCCAATGATACGGAAGAAAGAATTGCACTCCGGATGCGAGATGAAGAATGCTTGAGTTCCTTAAAAGAATCTCGATGAAAACTTCGAGAAGGAATTACATCCTTGATGAACCATCATGTAGAGCCTCCATGAAAGAACTCCGGTAACAAAAGTATGATCAAAAGGATGGGTAAAATTGAAAAGAACTCTGGGAAAAAGAGAAGATGAAACAAATGAAACTGATAATTTGAAGAGCCTCCGGAATAAAGAATTGAATTCACTCGATGAAACAAGAATACGAATTATGTTATGCATATCCTTCACCAATTAAATTGATGACAAGCAATGGATTGAATACAACTTATTCTCGTAGAGAGGGTTAAGATAGGTATAGCGTCAAACTCGGGAAGGTCTTTAACGAACCACCGGAAGGGTTGAAACAACGAATAAATTGATATGATAACCGTGGAAGAGAATCTTGAGAAAACCACCGTAAGAATTGAAAATGAAAATAGCAAAGGCACAATTCACCGGGAAGAATTTGGGAAACGAATGAAGATACTTGAGGGGATTTTAGATACATGAGAACGAAGTGATCATGAACTGATTAGGGGATATTTGAACGATTCACAGGTAAGATTTGGAGAACAATAGCTGAAAGCTGAGTATGAATAACCCGAAATGGTGGCCTTCGGAGAATCAAATCGAAAAGAATCTTGAATTGCTCCGGATGGGTGAAAAGAAATTCTCACAATCGAAACAATTATGAGAGGATGGCACGAAGCTAGAGTCATGAATCTTGAAGAGAATGGAGCAAGATTGAGAGACAAAATCTTCTTCGGTCTTCAAATGTTGAGAATACCGATGAGAAACACCACCATGAATTGTTGAGATACTCCAGGATGAAAATTAGAAAGGTTGAACCAACGATGAAAAGAATTTTAAAGATCTTGGAGAAAGACATTTGACTGATGATAATTCATTCTTACGTCAAACTTCAAAATGAAATTTGAGGATAGCTCCGGGAAAAATAAGAAGAGTCAGGTAAGATCCTGGGAAAGGACCTGTGGGTTAGGGCCCACTCAAAAGAAACACCATAGAACGATTTAAAAGAGAGAATGCACCAGTAAGATTTAAATGGCTAGAATGAGATAACAACCTCGAAATAGGTTGAACTGATCTTGAAAGACAAGACGAGCCTTCTGAGATATCTTCAGCACTCCCGAACAAATGAATAGCGAGAAGTGAATTATTATGAGGTGCACCGGTATGAGAAGGTATTTGAAACGAGGAAAAAGGGATATGATATCAACACCGAAAGCTTGATTTTAAACCACTGGAGAAGAAAAGAATGAAGGATGATGAACGAGTAGAGCATCTTCATGAGAACCACCGGGTAAGAATATTGACGGAAAAGAATGGAGAGGCTTCACATCCATAAGATGATACTTGATTAAGAAATCTGAGCCCTTGAAGAAAAAGGGTGGGTGGGTGGGAAAACAAAGGCAGCTTGGGACGAATGAAATGAACACTATTGAGAAGAACTGAGATTGGATCTTGCAAATGTTGAAGTGATTGGATCCACTTGAAGGGAAGCTCACCGGTTGAGAAGAAATTGAAATGAAAAACTCGATGATCGAGAAGGATTAGTATTCACATAGGAATATGGGAACACCGCTTACGAAGGTATGGAATAAACACTTGACTTCGAAGCAACTCGAATACCACAATCAAAACAAAAAAAACAAAGGATTGGCTTGAAAAATAAGCCGGAACAAACATATGATGGAGATTTCGTCCGAAGTTTTCATGGTGGGGCCTACACGGACTTGATCGTACAACACCATCATGTACAAGGCAGTGCACATGACATACAAAGCATCCCCGAGTCAGCATAGCCAATGACTCTTTAAGACACAACGAGACCACTGTAAAACCAACCGTGGATAGGCGGACCACTAGACGTCGAACCCCAATTTCATATCATACATCTGTCGGAAAGATATCCTAAGAGCTACTTGAATTCCCACTTATAAACTCCCGAAATTTTTCGGTTATGCAATCAGGTGTTGCGGATACAGGGGAAGCATAATATCTCACCCAAAACTAGCAAATCCTACATCCAGCTATATCCATCCTTCAACACATAACCAAGAAACCTTCGGAAATCGTTTACCTCAACCTTCAAAAAGCATCCGTTATACAAGTTATGGCAATACTCCCGAACTCCCGCCCCAGTACTGGGTGGCGTCGAGGTTATCTCACCAACAACTGCATAAAAGAGATTTTTGATGTCGGCAAAACTCAGGTATTCCAGAACTGCAACGATAAAATTGTGACGACAACACCTCGGAGCTCAACTCCCCGGGACACTGCCACAACCCCTAAATGTTAGGGGGCACCAAGAACAATGTTCTCGTCACAAAACCATCGAAACAATTCCAAGATACCCGCGTGATCCTAAAATATTTTTTTAGTGAAATTTGAGAAGAGAAGAGTCAAAACTCTACGTCAGGATGCCTCACCAGAGCGACGAAGGGACTGAGGAGTAAAAAGAATCCTACTCTTCGATATATATAATCCTATAAGACTCAAAACATTTTTCTAGACTCAACATGCCAGCGATTCGATCAAGCAGGGGGCTCCTAAGGTCGGGGAAGGCTCTGATTACCAACTTGTAACGCCCACGATGCGGCTATATCTCGCACATGTCAAAGCACGACTTAGAGGCATAACCGCATTGTAAGCAATGTGCAAGTGAGGTAATCTTCACACAACCCATGTAATACATAAGGGAAAGAGATACATAGTTGGCTTACAATCGCCACTTCACACAATACATGAATAAAACATTACATCATCCAGATACAATCAAGGTCCGACTACGGTACCAAAATAAAAGAAGACAACCCCAAATGCTACACAGATCCCCGATCGACCCCAACTGGGCTCCACTACTGATCAACTAGAACAAAACAACACAAAGGACAAGATCTTCATCGAGCTCCTCCTTGAGCTTAGTTGCGCCACCTGCTCGATAACATCGGCACTTGCAAACTGGTTTTGGAAGTATCTGTGAGTCACGGGGACTCAGCAATCTCACACCCTCGCGATCAAGACTATTTAAGCTTATAGGTAGGGTAGAAGGTATGAGGTGGAGCTGCAACAAGCGACTAGCGTATTTGGTGGCTAACATACGCAAATGAGAGCGAGAAGAGAAGGCAAAAGCACGGTCGAGAATCTATGATCAAGAAGTGATCCTAGAACAACCTACGTCAAGCATTACTCCAACACCGTGTTCACTTACCGGACTCTGCTGGAAAGAGACCATCACGGTTACACACGTGGTTGATGCATTTTAATTAAGATAAACGTTAGGTTTTCTACAACCGGACATTAACAAATTCCCATCTGCCCATAACCGCGGGCACAGCTTTCGAAAGTTCAAATCCCTGCAGGGTGTCCCAACTTAGCCCATCACAAGCTCTCACGGTCAAGGAAGGATATTCCTTCTCCCAAGACAATCCGATCAGACTCAGCATCCCGGTTACAAGAAATCCTCGACAATGATAAAACAAGTCCAGCAACACCGCCCGAATGTGCCGACAAATCCCGATAGGAGCTGCACATATCTCGTTCTCAGGGCACACCGGATTGTCCAAACTTCCGGTAGGCCAGCCCAGAGTTGCCCCTGGTGGCCACCGGCGGGTGACAAGGTGGACCAACACTCAGAGGAGCACTGGCCCGGGGGTTTAATAAAGATGACCCTTGAGCCGGCCGACCCAAGGTAAAGAAAAGGCTAGGTGGCGAATGGTAAAACCAATGTTGGGCATTTCTGGAGGAGTTTTATTCAAGGCGAACTGTCAAGGGGTTCCCATTATAACCCAACCGTGTAAGGAGCGGAAAATCCGGGAACATAACACCGATATGACGGAAACTAGGGCGGCAAGAGTGGAACAAAACACCAGGCATAAGGCCGAGCCTTCCACCCTTTACCAAGTATATAGATGCATTAATTAAATAAGAGATATTGTGATATCCCAACAAAATAACCATGTTCCAAACATGGAACAAGCTCCAATCTTCACCTAGAACTAACAACGCTATAAGAGGGGCTGAGCAAAGCGGTAACATAGCTAAATAACAGTTTGCAAGGACAAGGTGGGTTAGAGGCTTGGCTTAGCAACATGGGGGGCATGATATAGCAAGTGGTAGGTATCGCAGCATAGGCATAGCAAAAGAGCGAGCATCTAGCAAGCAAAGATAGAAGTGATTTCGAGGGTATGGTTATCTTGCCTGAAATCCCGCAAGGAAGAAGAACGAGTCCATGAAGAAGACAAACGGACGAAGTCGAGCGAATCCTCACAACACGACATTATCAGAACTAGCCCGAAGAAGCAACACCGGAAAGAAGCAAACAACATAGTAAACAACCACCACATAAACATGGCACGACGCGCAAACAAGTATGATGCATGTCCGGTTTAATGAAGCATGGCAAGGCAAAGTGCACAAACAACACTACAAGTTAAGTGGAGCTCAATATGCAACTCCGTTGCATATTGACGGAACACCACATTCAAGTTATTTAGTTCGATCTCGTTTGTGTACGCAACAATATTAAATGTTGATTAACATGGCAAGGGGTGAAGCAAATAAAAACTTCCTATCTAGGCAAGTTTAAATGAGGCCGGAACAACACGCAACAAGTCTGGAAAACTCCTCATGTGCATATATTAGGTTCGGTCCTGTTCTGCCCTAACCACAATTTTAGAGTTGTTAAACATGCAAAGTAAAACCACCATGATAAACTAGGCATTTTTCTACCCCATTTACATATAAAGTTTATTAAATTTGGAGCTACGGTTATTTAGTTATGAATTAAAGCATTTTAGCATGGCATATGGACAAAATTACACAAGCAACATTTTAAACATTTCAAACATGGATGAAAGTTGGAAATTATTAAACTAGACAAAATTCTAAGCAAGTCTCATATATAAATCATTTTAAACCGATGCACGATTATTAAGTTATTATATGCATGAAGTTTGGGGACCTTTTTGTAAAAACTCCAGTCTCAGGTTTAATTGCTAAAATCGCAGCAGCAAGGAAAAAACAAAACGGACCGAATCTGTAAACGGGCCAACATGCACAGGGGGGAAAATGTTTGGCTGCTCACATCGGCCTAGCAGACCGAAACGGGAGCTGGGCCAGAGAGGAGGCCACGGTTGGGCCTTAGTGCCGAAGTGGCCCGGAGCGTGGTTGTGGTCAACGCGTGCCAGCGGATCGAGCACAGGCTGCGTTGCTCATTCCCCTCAGGCAAAACAGGGGCGTGGGCGAAGCAAAGGAAGCAGGGCGCGACTCCGATGAGGGAGATGGCCGACGTTCTCAGGCGTGGAGAGGCGCGGCTCCGGCGGAGTCAGCAGGGAGCGGCAAGGGGCGCGGGACTCGGCAGGGGAGGCCGGTGACGAGCCTTGGCGGGGCGGCGGGAGCTGCAACGCTAGGCGGAAGCAGGTGACGGCGGGAGAGGAACCGGGCAGAGGTGAGGAATCCTTGGCGCAAATCCATGGCGGGGCCGGACGCCGGTGACGGGGCGCAGGGGTCCAGGACCCGTGAGGAGAAGAGGGGCGGCCATGGCATTCCTGGGGCTTGGCCAGCTCGATGAAGACGAGCAGCAGCGGGTCAACGCAGGCAGTGGCTCGCTGCAATGCAGGGACGAGGCGGTGCCGTACTTGGCGCGATCTCCGGTGATGCGGGAAAAACGAGGGAGGCCGGAAAACGTGCTTGGACGGCGCCGGTGCAGGGACGACGCGGGGATGGACTTGGTGCGGCAGAGCTCGGGGCCATGGCGAGTGGAGCACCTGTGAAGGGGAAGAGAGAGGTCAGGGACGGGCGAGAGGAGAGGAAGCACGGGAAGGAGAGGGGCGGCACTATTCCTGGTGGACGAGAGAGGAGGCAGGGGCTTCGGGAGAGCGAGGAGGATCTCCACTCCTCTGGATCGAAGAGGGAGGAGGAGGCTCTCGATCCAATCGTAATCGAGCGCGGGGTCGATCTGAGAGGGAGAGGTGGGGGTTGCTGGTTGGATCAACGCTGAATACAAGGAAAGTGGCGGCGGCGTGGGGAATGGGATGGATGGGACAAGGTGGAGAATTTTTAGGGTTGTCCAAAATGACTAAGGGTGGACTATAAATAGTAAGTCAGATCAGCTTAGGACGGTTAGGTCTCTTCGATCGTAATCGGACGGTCGCGAATAAAATAGCTAGGGAGTCCAAAAGAGAAACCGATGATGATTTAGGGATGTTTGGGGATGATCCGGACACAACGGTAACGATTGTCCAGGTCGGGTCCAGGACAATTTTCGGACGCGCGCGCGAGGAGGGCCGTGGGCTGACGAGAGAGCTTAGGTTGGAGCTGGCGGTAGGTAGTGGTCTGTGTAGACGGTCTCAAACTAAGAGAAGAGAGGGAGGCCCGACGACTGTTTCCGGAGACCGAAAACATCCAACGTGTGCCCGGCTATAACGCCGCTATAGTTTAACGGTTGGGCTAACAAACGAACTCTGAATGCAATGAAACTTGACAGGCGGTCTATCTACACTATAATAAGACCACACGCCAACTTTCAACCCAATCCGAGAACATTTTCCGGCCACTTATAAAATACTATTTCGGACATGCCGCGGGCGCGTGCAAGTGTGTCTGGGCTCAGAACGGACAACGGACGGAACTGGGGGAACCCGGACGGATGCAGGTTTTGAAAACATGATGATGCAATGCACATGATGACAACACGAAATGCAACATGCAAGCAAAAGACATGGCAACGTCGGCGAATAACTAGAAGACACCTGGCGCAATGGTCTCGGGGCGTCACACCATGAGATTGTGTAACTCCCAGATACCGTAGGAGTGCTTTGGGTGTATCAAACGTCACAACGTAACCGGGTTTCTATAAAGGTGCACTACAGGTATCTCTGAAAGTGTCTGTTGGGTTGGCACGAGTCGAGACTAGGATTTGTCACTCCGTGTGACGGAGAGGTAGCTGGGCCCACTCGGTAACACATCATCATAATGAGCTCAATGTGACTAAGGAGTTAGTCACAGGATCATGTGTTACGAAACGAGTAAAGAGACTTGCCAGTAACGAGATTGAACGAGGTATAGAGATACCGACTATCGAATCTCAGGCAAGTAACATATCGATAGACAAAGGAATTGTATACGGGATTGATTGAATCCTCGACATCGTGGTTCATCCGATGAGATCATCGTGGAACATGTGGGAGCCAACCTGGGTATCCAGATCCCGCTACTGGTTATTAGCCGAAAAGATGTCTTGGTCATGTCTGCATGGTTCCCGAACCCGTAGGGTCCACACACTTAAGGTTCGGTGACGCTAGAGTTGTAATGGGAATATTATGAGGTTACCGAAGGTTGTTTGGAGTCCCAGATGAGACCCTGGACGCGACGAAGAACTCCGGAATGGCCCGGAGGTGAAGATTGATATATTGGACGAAGGGTATTGGATTTCGGAATTGTTCTGGGAGTACCGGGTGACGACCAGCGTGACCGAAAGGTGTTTCAGAGGCCCTGGCAAGCGTTGGGGGCCTTATGGGCCAAGGGGAGGGGGCACACCAGCCCACTAAGGGGCTGTGTGCCCCTCCAACCCCCTCTCACGTAACCTGGAGAGGTGGGGTTGATGACCCACAAGTCTAGGGGATCTATCGTAGTCCTTTCGATAAGTAAGAGTGTCAAACCCAACGAGGAGCAGAAGGAAATGATAAGCAGTTTTCAGTAAGGTATTCTCTGGAAGCACTGAAATTATCGGTAATAGATAGTTTTGTGATAAGGTAATTTGTAACGGGTAACAAGTAATAAAACTAAATAAGGTTCAGCAAGATGGCCCAATCCTTTTTGTAGCAAAGGACGAGCCTGGACAAACTCTTATATAAAGGAAAGCGCTCCCGAGGACACATGGGAATTATCGTCATGCTAGTGTTCATCACGTTCATATGATTCGCGTTCGGTACTTTGATAATTTGATATGTGGGTGGACCAGTGCTTTGGTACTGCCCTTACTTAGACAAGCATCCACTTATGATTAACCCCTCTTGCAAGCATCCGCAACTACAAAAGAAGTATTAAGGTAAACCTAACCATAACATAAAACATATGGATCCAAATCAGCCCCTTACGAAGCAACACATAAACTAGGGTTTAAACTTCTGTCACTCTAGCAACCCATCATCTACTTATTACTTCCCAATGCCTTCCCCTAGGCCCAAACAATGGTGAAGTGTCATGTAGTCGACGTTCACATGACACCACTAGAGGAAAGACAACATACATCTCATCAAAATATCGAACGAATACCAAATTCACATGACTACTTATAGCAAGACTTCTCCCATGTCCTCAGGAACAAACATAACTACTCACAAATCATATTCATGTTCATAATCAGAGGGGTATTGATATGCATAAAGGATCTGAACATATGATCTTCCACCAAATAAACCAACTAGCATCAACTACAAGGAGTAATCAACACTACTAGCAACCCATAGGTACCAATGTAAGGTTTTGAGACAAATATTGGATACAAGAGATGAACTAGGGATTGAGAGGAGATGGTGCTAGTGAAGATGTTGATGGAGATTGACCCCCTCCCAATGAGAGGAACGATGGTGATGATTTGCCCCTCCCAGAGGGATGTTTCCCCGGCAGAACAGCTCCGCCGGAGCCCTAGATTGGTTCCGCCAAGGTTCCACCTCGTGGCGGGGGTGTTTCATCTTGAATGCTTGCTTACTATTTTTTCCAGGACGAAAGACTTCATATAGCCAAAGATGGGCACCGGAGGCCTGCCAGGGGGGCCACGAGACAGGGGGTGCGCCCCCCATCCTCGTGGATGGTGGGTGGCCCCCTCTGGTCCTTTCTTCGCCCAATATTTTTTATATATTCCAAAACTGACTTCCGTGGAGTTTCAGGACTTTTGGAGTTGTGCAGAATAGGTCTCTAATATTTGCTCCTTTTCCAGTCCAGAATTCCAGCTGCCGGCATTCTCCCTCTTCGTTCAAACCTTGTAAAATAAGAGAGAATAGGCATAAGTATTGTGACATAATGTGTAATAACAGCCCATAATGCAAAAATATCGATATAAAAGCATGATGAAAAATGGACGTATCAACTCCCCCAAGCTTTGGACCTCGCTTGTCCTGAAGCGGAAGCCGATAACGAAAAATATGTCCACATGTTTAGAGATAGAGGTGTCGATAAAATAAAATACGGACATGAGGGCATCATGATCATTCTTAGAACAGCAATATATATATATATATATTGTTATATGATTTCTTATGCTAAAGTAACAATCTTATTCACAATGTAAAGTATGAATCAGAAACTTCATTGAAAACTAACAAACTATAATCTCGGTCATTGAAGCAAGCAATTTATCATAACATCGGAAAGAGTCAATATAAGAGCTTTTCAACAAGTCCACATACTCAACTATCATTTAGTTTTTCACAATTGCTAACACTCACGCAATACTTATGGGTATGGAGTTTCAATCGGACACAGAGAAAGATAGGGGCTTATAGTTTTTCCTACCAACCATTTACCTCAAGGGTAATGTCAACAATAATAGTTTATGAAAACCCACATCCAATTAGCTATATATATCAGGATCTTTCCAACACACAGTGCTTGCCAAAGGATAAAATGTAAAAAGGAAAGGTGAAGATCACCATGACTCTTGTATAGAGTATAAGACAAAAATAAAAGATAGCCCCTTCGCAGAGGGAAGCAGAGGTTGTCATATGTTTTTATGGTTGGATGCACTAAATCTTAATGCAAAAGAACGTTACTTTATATTGCCACTTGTGATATGGACCTTTATTATGCAGTCCGTCGCTTTTATTTCTTCCACATCACAAGATCGTATAAAGCTTATTTTCTCCACACTAATAAATCATACATATTTAGAGAGCAATTTTTATTGCTTGCAACAATGACAACTTACTTGAAGGATCTTACTCAATCCATAGGTAGATATGGTGGACTCTCATGGAAAAACTAGGTTTAAGGATATTTGGAAGCACTAGTAGTATCTCTACTTGGTGCAAATAATTTGGCTAGCAAGAAGAGGAAAGGCAAGCTCAACATGTTGGATGATCCATGACAATATAATTTATTTTGGATGTAAGAAAACATAACCCATTACCTTATCTTCATTGTCCAACATCAACTTTTTAGCATGTCATATTTTAATGAGTGCTCACAATCATAAAAGATGTCCAAGATAGTATATTTATATGTGAAAACCTCTCTTTCTTTATTACTTCCTATTAATTGCAACGATGACCAAAACTATGTTTGTCAACTCCCAACAACTTTTATTCATCATACTCTTTATATGTGAAGTCATTACTCTCCATAAGATCAATATGATCTCTTTATTTCTTTTTATTCTTACTTTTATTCCCTCAAGATCATAGCAAGATAGCAAAGCCCTTAACTCACAACTAATATTTATTATATATAGCTCACGGACTCGATTACATAGAAGGATCATAAAGCAAAACTCCAAACTAGATCATACTAAAACTTTATTCTACTGGATCAAGATATTACCAAAAGGATCGAACTAAGAAAAACGGTAAAGATAAAAGTGTGATGGTGATACGATACCGGGGCACTCCCACAAGCTTGGCAGTTGCCAAGGGGAGTGCCCATACCCATGTGTTTATGTCTCTTTACTCAGAGGTGGTGATGAAGGGATTGTTGATGACGTAGGCTTTTCGTCCAATATCGAGTGTAGGAGGTGCTCCAACTTAAGAATAATGCCCTTGAGTGTGGTGATATGTTCTTGCAACATAATATTTTCACGAGTTAGATACTTGTTCTGCACTCGAACTATCTCAATCATCTTGAAAGCTTCAATTTCAGTAGGGGTAAGAAGATTGTAATGAGGTTGAAGGATGTCTTCTTCTTCTTCTGCTGCTGCTGGAGCTTGATCCTCCATGGCCTTCTTGATCCCATCATCCTTGTTGATCTCCCCGGGTTCTTCTCTCTTCAGCTCTATCTTCATTAGCCAAGCATCATCGCCCTCATTGTTGGAGGAAGGGGACGACATGATGCCTGACCTTGACAACTCTGGCAGAAAACATCTCAAAACAAAAACAAAGGATAATTGCGTGGTACGGTGGTCAAAACCTTCTGGAGATTATATAATGAATTTTTACCGACCAAAAGAAGTATCATGCAAGAAAACGGAGTCCGGAGGGCACACGAGGTGCCCACGAGGCAGGGGGCGCGCCCAGGGGGTAGGGCGCGCCCTTCGCCCTCGTGTCCTTTCCGGACTGCTTCTTATTTTCCTATTTTCTTAAATATTCCAAAACAGAGAAAAATTGCTATTAGAACTGTTTTGGAGTCGGGTTACTTACCGTACCACATACCTCTTCCTTTTCGAAGGCTGAAACGTTCTGGAAGGTGTCCCTTATATACTCCTCCGGGGTTACGGTTTCAATAACATTAGTTTCAACATTTATAGGATTACCTGAGATATAATGTTTGATTCTTTGGCTGTTTACCACCCTCGGATTTGTGCCTTCGAAGTTGTTGATTTTTTATGGCACCGAAACGATATACCTCCTCGATAATGTAAGGACCTTCCCATTTAGAGAGGAGTTTTCCTGCAAAAAAAATCTTAAACGAGAGTTGTACAACAATACATAATCACCTACATTAAACTCACGTTTTTGTATCCTTTTGTCATGCCATCTTTTAACCTTTTCTTTAAATAGTTTGGCATTTTCATAGGCCTGGGTTCTCCATTCATCAAGTGAGCTAATGTCAAATAGTCTCTTCTCACTGGCAACTTTGAAGTCATAGTTGAGCTCTTTAATGGCCCAATATGCCTTATGTTCTAGTTCGAGAGGTAAGTGACATGCTTTCCATAAACCATTTTATGTGGAGACATACCCATATGATTTTTATATGCAGTTCTATAGGCCCATAATGCATCATCAAGTTTCTTTGACCAATTCTTTCTAGATCTATTAACAGTCTTTTGCAAAATTAATTTAAGCTCTCTATTGCTCAATTCTACTTGACCACTAGACTGTGGGTGATATGGGGATGCAATTCTATGAACAACATCATACTTAGCAAGCATTTTACGAAAGGCACCATGAATAAAATGTGAACCACCATCAGTCATTAAATATCTAGGGACTCCAAACCTCGGAAAAATAACTTCTTTAAGCATCTTAATAGAGGTGTTATGATCAGCATACTAGTTGGAATAGCTTCTACCCACTTAGTAACGCAATCAACAACAACTAAAATATGTGTATACCCATTAGGGGAAGGAAACGATCCCATATAATCAAAGCCCCAAACATCAAATGGTTCAATAAAAAGTGAATAATTCATATGCATTTCTTGACGTCTACTAATGTTACCAATTCTTTGACATTCATCACAAGACAAGACAAACTTACGGGTAACCTTGAAGAGAGTAGGCCAATAAAAACCGGATTGGAATACCTTATGTGCAGTTCTATCTCCAGCATGGTGTCCTCCATAAGCCTCGGAGTGACACTTGCATAGGATCTGTTCCTGTTCATGCTCAGGTACACAACGTCTAATAACACCATCTACTCCTTCTTTATAAAGGTGTGGGTCATCCCAGAAGTAATGTCTCAAATCATAGAAAAACTTTTTCTTTTGCTGGTATGTGAAACTAGGTGGTATAAATTTAGCAACAATGTAATTGGCATAATCAGCATACCATGGAGCAGTACGAGAAGCATTTATGACATCTAATTGTTCATCAAGAAAGCTATCATCAACAGGTAGTGGGTCATCAAGAACATTCTCTAACCTAGACAAGTTGTCTGCAACGGGGTTCTCAGCTCCCTTTCTATCAATAATATGCAAATCAAATTCTTGTAGTAGGAGAACCCATCTAATAAGTCTAGGTTTAGCATCTTTCTTTTCCATAAGATATTTAATTGCAGCATGATCAGTGTGAACAGTTACTTTAGAATCAACAATATAAGGTCTGAACTTATCACAAGCAAACACAACTGCTAAAAATTCCTTTTTAGTAGTAGCATAATTTCTCTAGGCACCGTCTAGAGTTTTATTAGCATATTGAATAACATTTAATTTCTTATCAACTCTTTGTCCTAGAACAGCACCTACATCATAATCACTAGCATCACACATAATTTCAAAGGGTAAATTCCAATCAGGAGGCTGAACAATAGGTGCAGAAATCAAGGCTTTCTTAAGTATTTCAAATGCTTCTACAAAATCATCATCAAAGACAAAAGGAACATTTTTTAAGAGATTAGTCAGAGGCTTGGAAATTTTTGAGAAGTCTTTAATGAACCTCCTATAAAAACTGGCATGACCAAGGAAACTTCTTATACCTTTAATGTCCTTTGGACACGACATCTTTTCAATAGCATCAACTTTAGCTTTATCAACTTCAATACCTCTTTCAGAAATTTTATGCCCCAAGACAATACCTTCATTAACCATAAAGTGGCACTTCTCCCAATTCAAGACAAGATTAGTTTCTTCACATCTCTGCAAAACTCAATCAAGGTTGCTTAAGCAATCATCAAAATAAGTTCCATAAACGGAGAAATCATCCATGAAAATCTCAACAATCTTTTCACAAAAGTCAGAGAATATCGCAGTCATACATCTTTGAAAGGTAGCACGTGCATTACATAAACCAAAAGGCATGCGTCTATAAGCAAAGGTACCAAAAGGGCAAGTGAAAGTGGTCTTTTCTTGATCCTCTTTTGACACAGGTATTTGAGAGAAACCAGAATAACCGTCTAGAAAGCAAAAATGTGTATGCTTAGATAATCTTTCTAGCATTTCATCAATAAAAGGTAAAGGGTAATGATCCTTTTTAGTAGCTTTATTTAGTTTGTGGAAATCAACTACCATTCTATAACCAATAACAATTCTTTGTGGGATCAATTCATCCTTATCATTAGGAACAACAGTAATACCTCCTTTCTTAGGGACACAATGGACAAGACTTACTGATACGTCTCCATCGTATCTACCTATCCAAACACTTTTTCCCTTGTTTTGGACTCTAACTTGCATGATTTGAATGGAACTAACCCAGACTGACGCTGTTTTCAGCAGAATTGCCATGGTGTTATTTTTGTGCAGAAATAAAAGTTTTGGAATGACCTGAAAATCAACAGAGATTATTTTTGGAATATATAAAAAATACTGGAAGAAAAATCCACGTCATGGGGTCCACACCCTATCCACGAGGGTGGGGGCGCGCCTACCCCCTGGGCGCGCCCCCTGCCTCGTGGGCCCCCTAACGCTCCACCGACCTCAACTCCAACTCCATATATTCGTGTTCGGGGAGAAAAAAAACAAGGAGAAGGACTCATCGCGTTTTACGATACGGAGCCGCCGCCAAGCCCTAAACTCTCTTGGGAGGGCTGATCTGGAGTCCGTTCGGGGCTCCAGAGAGGGGAATCCGTCGCCATTGTCATCATCAACCTTCCTCCATCACTAATTTCCTGATGCTGACCGCCGTGCGTGAGTAATTCCATCATAGGCTTGCTGGACGGTGATGGGTTGGATGAGGTTTATCGTGTAATCGAGTTAGTTTTGTTAGGGTTTGATCCCTAGTATCCACTATGTTCTGAGATTGATGTTGCTATGACTTTGCTATGCTTAATGCTTGTCACTAGGGCCCGAGTGCCATGATTTCAGATCTGAACCTATTATGTTTTCATGAATATATGTGAGTTCTTGATCCTATCTTGCAATTCTATAGTCACCTATTATGTGTTATGATCCGTTAACCCCGAAGTGACAATAATCGGGACCATTACCGATGATGACCGTAGTTTGCGGAGTTCATGTATTCACTATGTGTTAATGCTTTGGTCCGGTACTCTATTAAAAAGAGGCCTTAATATCCCTTAGTTTCCAATAGGACCCCGCTGCCACGGGAGGGTAGGACAAAAGCTGTCATGCAAATTCTTTTCCATAAGCACGTATGACTATATTCGGAATACATGCCTACATTACATTGATGAACCGGAGCTAGTTCTGTGTCACCCTATGTTATAACTGTTGCATGATCGATCGCATCCGACACAATTCTCCATCACCGATCCAATGCCTATGAGCTTTTCATACATTGTTCTTTGCTTATTTACTTTTCCGTTGCTACTGTTACAATCGCTATAAAACCAAAAATATTACTTTTGCTACCGTTACCACTACTATCATATTACTTTGCTACTAAATACCTTGCTGCAGATATTAAGTTTCCAGGTGTGGTTGAATTGACAACTCGGCTGCTAATATTTGAGAATATTCTTTGGCTCCCCTTGTGTCGAATCAATAAATTTGGGTTGAATACTCTACCCTCGAAAACTGTTGTGATCCCCTATACTTGTGGGTTATCAAGACTATTTTTTGGCGCCATTGCCGGGGAGCATAGCTCTATTCTTTGAGTCACTTGGGATTTATATCTACTTATCACTATGAAGAACTTGAAAGATCAAAGAACAAGATTTTTCCCTCAACTACGAGGGGAGGTAAGGAACTGCCATCTAGCCCTGCACTTGATTCACCTTCTGTTTTGAGTAAACTCGCGACACCTACTGCTACTATTGATTCTGATAGGTCGCATGTTATTGATTATGCCATTTCTGCTTTGCATGATACTTATGATGAAACTACTTCTATGCTTGATAATACTGTGCCACTAGGTGAATTTCTTGATGAACAACTTGCTAGGGCTAGAGAGAATGAAATTATTGAATGTGATAATATTGATGAAAGTGATGATGAAGATTCTCCCCCTAGATATGAATTGCATGTTGTGCCTGATGGTTGTGTTATGGATGAAGAAACTGCTAGAGACTTCTTTGCTTGCAATGATAGATCTGATCTTAATAAATTATTAGCTAAGCTTAAAGAAAAGTCTTTGAATATTAGAATGAAATATGACCGTGCTTTTGCTACTTCACCTATCTTTATTAATGATAAGGATTATGATTTCTCTGTCGACCCTGAGTTAATTACTTTGGTTGAATCCGATCCTTTTTATGGCTATGAATCTGAAACTGTTGTGACACATCTTCTAAATTAAATGATATAGCCACCCTGTTTACTCATGACGAGAAAACTCGCTATTACTTTATCTTTAAGTTGTTTCCGTTCTCATTAAAGGGTGATGCTAAAACATGGTTTAATTCTCTTGATCCTGGTTGTGTGCTGAGTCCCCAGGATATGATTTATTACTTCTCTGCTAAATATGTCCCCGCTCATAAGAAACAAGCTGCCTTGAGGGAAATATATAATTTTGTGCAAATTGAAGAAGAGAGTCTCCCACAAGCTTGGGGGAGGCTTCTCCGATTACTTAATGCTTTGCCTGATCATCCTCTCAAGAAAAATGAAATACTTGATATCTTTTATAATGGACTAACCGATACTTCCAGAGACTGCCTGGATAGTTGTGATGGTTGTGTTTTTAGGAAAAGAACTGTTGATCAAGCTGAATTGCTATTGAATAATATGTTGAATAATGAAAATAATTGGACACTTCCTGAACCAACTCCTAAGCCAACTCCGAAGAAAAGGGGTATTCTATTTCTCAGTCCTGAAGATATGCAAGAGGCGAAGAAATCTATGAAAGAAAAAGGTATTAAAGCTGAAGATGTTAAGAATTTACCACCTATTGAAGAAATACATGGTCTTGATAACCCATCACAGGTAGTAAAGGTAAATTTTCTCTATAGATTTGATAAATGTGAAATTCCATTTACTAAGTTTGCTAGCCAATGCTTGGATGAGTTTGATGACTTTATGGTTAAACAAGAAAACTTCAATGCTTATGTTGGTAGACAATTGAAACACAATGCTGATATGCTTGAACACTTGAGTGATTATATGGCTAGTGTTAAAGGTGAACTTAAACTTATTAGTAAACATGCTTCTATGGTTACCACTCAAGTAGAACAAGTACTTAAATCTCAGAATGATTTGCTCAATGAATTAAATAATAAGAAGAATGATAATGCTGTTAGAGTTGTGACTAGAGGTGGTAAAATGACTCAGGAACCTTTGTATCTTGAGGGCCATCCTAAGAGAATTGAGCAAGATTCTCAGAGAACTAATGTTGATGCACCTAGTCCTTCTAAGAGGAAGAAAAAGAAAAATGATAGGACTTTGCATGCTTCTAGTGAACCTGTTGTTGACACACCTGAGAATCCCAATGATATTTCTATTTCTGATGCTGAAACACAATCTGGAAATGAACATGAACCTAGTGATAATTTTAATGATGATGTTCATATTGATGCTCAATCTAGAAATGATAATGATCTAGAGATTGAACCTGTTGTTGATCTTGGTAACCCACAATCAAAGAATCAACGTTATGATAAGAGAGACTTCGTTGCTAGGAAGCACGGTAAAGAAAGAGAACCATGGGTTCAGAAACCCATGCCTTTTCCACCTAAACCATCCAAGAAGAAGGATGGTGAGGATTTTGAGCGCTTTGCTGAAATGATTAGACCTATCTTTTTGCGTATGTGTTTGACTGATATGCTTAAAATGAATCCTTATGCTAAGTATATGAAGGAATTTGTTACAAATAAGAGAAAGATACCGGAAGCTGAAATTTCCACCATGCTTACTAATTACACTTTTAAGGGTGGAATACCAAAGAAGCTTGGAGATCCAGGAGTACCAACTATACCATGCTCCATTAAAAGAAACTATGTTAAAACTGCTTTATGTGATCTTGGAGCCGGTGTTAGTGTTATGACTCTCTCTTTATATCGTAGATTTGATTTGAATAAGTTGACACCTACTGAAATATGTTTGTAAATGGCTGATAAATCAACTGCTATACCTGTCGGTATTTGTGAGGATGTGCCTGTGGTGGTTGCAAACATTACTATTTTAACGAACTTTGTTATTCTTGATATTCCCAAGGACGATAGTATGTCGATTATCCTTGGTATTCCCTTCTTGAATACTGCAGGGGCTGTTATTGATTTCAACAAAGGCAATGTCACTTTTCAACAATCACTATTGGAGGTTTTGAATTTCCTCTTCCTACGGTCAAGAAGAAATATGATATTCTTATTGTTGGGGATGTGCATATCCCCGTTGAGGTAACCTAGTGTTATTCGAAATTTCTCTGGTTTCAAGTTATTCGAAATGAGTTTGTTAACAAGACCTGATCAACCTTGTTAGTGGATCCCTTTTGATGAGCATGAGATGGATGAAGTTAGAAGGCACAACTCTCTGTACCCTCTTTTTACTTTCTGTTATTTATATTAAATAAAGAAAAAATTGCATTTTATGCCTGTTTTGTGAATTATCTATGCAATAAAAAATACCTCGAAAATAAAATTCTCCAAATGCCCTGAAATTTAAATATGATTTTTTCTGAAATATTTGAGAATATCTGGCACTGGGAACACAGCAGGGGGAGCAGCCATGTGCCCACGAGGGTAGAGGGCGCGCCCACCCCCCTGGGCGCGCCCCCTGCCTCGTGGACCCCACATGGGCCCCCTCCACTTATTCCAGCCACCACAAACACCTTCTTCCTCCCAAAAAAATCACTAGCTAGCTCAAATCCGAGTTCTTGCTCATCTTGCTGCCATTTTCGATCTCCTTGCTCAAAGCTCCATTCACAAAACTGCTTTGGGGGATTGTTCTTTGGTATGTGACTCCTTCAATGGTCCAATTATGTGATGCCCCCGATTTAATCGTACACTAATGATACACGCAAACGTGTACGATCAAGATCAGGGACTCACGGGAAGATATCACAACACAATTCTACAAATAAAATAAGTCATACAAGCATCATATTACAAGCCAGGGGCCTCGAGGGCTGGAATACAAGAGCTCGATCATAGACGAGTCAGCGGAAGCAACAATATCTGAGTACAGACATAAGTTAAACAAGTTTGCCTTAAGAAGGCTAACACAAACTGGGATACAGATCGAAAGAGGCGCAGGCCTCCTGCCTGGGATCCCCCTAACTACTCCTGGTCGTCGTCAGCGGGTAGCACGTAGTAGTAGGCACCTCCGGTGCAGTAGGAGTCGTCGTCGAAGGTGGTGTCTGGCTCCTGGGCTCCAACATCTGGTTGCGACAACCAGGTAGAAGGGATAGAAGGAAAAGAAGGAGAAGCAACCGTGAGTACTCATCCAAAGTACTCGCAAGCAAGGAGCTACACTACATATGCATGGGTATATGTGTAAAGGCCATATCGGTGGACTGAACTGCAGAATGCCAGAATAAGAGGGGGATAGCTAATCCTGTCGAAGACTACGCTTCTGGCAGCCTCCGTTTTGCAGCATGTAGAAGAGAGTAGACTGAAGTCCTCCAAGTAGCATCGCATAGCATAACCCTAACCGATGATCCTCCCCTCGTCGCCCTGTGAGAGAGCGACCACTGGTTGTATCTGGCACTTGGAAGGGTGTGTTTTATTAAGTATCCAGTTCTAGTTGTCATAAGGTCAAGGTACAACTCCAAGTCGTCCTGTTACCGAAGATCACGGCTATTCGAATAGATTAACTTCCCTGCAGGGGTGCACCACATATCCCAACACGCTCGATCCCATTTGGCCGGACACACTTTCCTGGGTCATGCCCGGCCTCGGAAGATCAACACGTTGCAGCCCTACCTAGGCACAACAGAGAGGTCAGCATGCCGGTCTAAATCCTATGGCGCAGGGGTCTGGGCCCATCGCCCATTGCACACCTGCACGTTGTGTACGCAGCCAGAAGCAGAACTAGCCCCCTTAATACAAGAGCAGGCTTACGGTCCAATCCGGCGCGCGCCACTCAGTCGCTGATGTCACGAAGGCTTCGGCTGATACCACGACGTCGAGTGCCCATAACTGTCCCCGCGTAGATGGTTAGTGCGTATAGGCCAGTAGCCAGACTCAGATCAAATACCAAGATGTCGTTAAACGTGTTAAGTATCCGCGAACACCGACCAGGGCCAGGCCCACCTCTCTCCTAGGTGGTCTCAACCTGGCCTGTCGCTCCGCCACAAAGTAACAGTCGGGGGCCGTCGGGAACCCAGGCCCACCTCTACCGGGATGGAGCCACCTGCCCCTTCAGCCCCCAGCTCCGAACAGTACCACAGGTAATGTAACTGTGCAAAGTATATAGTATATGCCCGTGATCACCTCCCGAAGTGATCACGGCCCAGTAGTATAGCATGGCAGACGGACAAGAGTGTAGGGCCACTGATGGAACACTAGCATCCTATACTAAGCAGTAGGATAGCAGGTAATGGTAACAACAGTAGTAGCAAGGACAGGCTGTGCATCAATATAGGAATGACGGAAAGCAGTAACATGCTACACTACTCTAATGCAAGCAGTAGGGAGAAGAGTAGGCGATATCTGGTGATCAAAGGGGGGGGCTTGCCTGGTCGCTCTGGCAAGAGAGAGGGGTCGTCAACACCGTAGTCGTACCGGGTAGCAGCGGCGTCGGTCTCGGTGTCTACCGGAGAGACGAGGGGGAAGAAATAATAAATACGGAGCAAACAAAGCATCACAAAACATAACGAGGTAATACACGGTGCTAGGTATGCCCTAACGCGGTATTAGGTGATACCGGCGAAGGGGGAAACATCCGAGAAAGTATTCCCAGTGTTTTGCGTTTTCGGACAGCTGAACTGGAGGGGGAAAGTTGCGAGTTGGATATGTTAGGGGTGTGTGGTGGACGAACGGGTTGCGTATCCGGATTTGTCTCGTCGTTCTGAGCAACTTTCATATTGAAAATAATTTAATCCGAGTCACGGATTAAAAGATATGATTTTCTAAAGATTTTATTAATTTTTGGAATTTAATTAATTATTTAATTTAATTCGCAAAAGGATTTATGACATCAGCATGATGTCATGCTGATGTCAGCAGTCAACAGGGTTGACTGGTCAACCTGACCAGTGGGTCCCACTGGTCAGTGACACATTTTAATTAGACATATTAATTAACCTAATTAGTATTAATTAGGTGGGGGGGCCCACTGTCATACTAATTAATTAATTGACTAACAGCTTAATTAGTTTAGTTATTTGATTAGTTTAAATAATCAAAATTAATTAAGTTAATTAATTCTTTAATTAATTAATTAATTATTTTTTCTATTTTTATTTTTAGTTAAACGTTCTGTGGGGGGGTAGGGCCCCACATGTCATAGGCCAGAGGGGCCTTGCGGGCGCTGGGTTAGCGCTAACGGGCGCGGGCACCCAGCCTGATTGGGCATATGCCCGGGTCAACAGGGGCGGCCATCGGCACGGCGAGGCCGGTCGCCTGAGGTGGCAACGGCGAGGCCGTGGACGGTGATGGCCACCGGGCGCTGTGGGGCGCCGTCCAGGGGAAGCGGGGCCGCAGCAAACAGCAAGGGGGGCGACGCGAGGAGGAGCTAAACAGCGGCGGTGGTCACGTAGCGGGGCAGCGGGCGATGCGGCGCGGGGAGCGGCATAGCGACCGACGGGGAAAGAGGGAGGGGGCGCGGCTCACGTTCGTTGCCGAGGAGAGGGGCGGTGAGGCGCGAGGAAGCGGCCTGGGGAGGAGGACGAGGAGGACGGCGGCGATCCGGCGGGGAGGTTCGGCGACGGGCGACGTTGGCGACGGGACCGATGCGCCGTTCTCGATGGGGAGGCGATGAGGTCGGCGGGGTTGGCGATGGGGACGCAGGGGCGCAGAGGAGGCCCTGGGGGCGGCACCGGCGCCGGCTGCGGTGGCCGTAGCGGAGTGGTGGCTTGCGTCGGGCGCGGCCGTGCGGGAGGAGATGAGGAGGCGGGCGTCGATGGCAGGCGGCGGCACGGCGAGGTCGGAGCGGGCTGCGTCGGGCGGCGGCGGCGATTGGCGGGGCCGGCAACAACGGGCGTCGGGGCGGCCGTCTCCTCCCGATCCCATCGGAAGAGATGGGGGGGAAGGGAGATATTTCTGCGGGGGGGAGTGGGGGTGTCGTGGGGAGAGGGGGGTGGATGGGGGTAGGGTTTCTGGTAGTGGGGGGGTTATAGCCGGGGATGGGCCGGCTGGGCTAGGTGGGTTGGCCCAGTTGGGCCACGGCCCAGGGAAAGGGGTGTTCTCCTTCTATTTTTGTTCTCTGTTTTCTCCTTTTGTATTTTCTTTCTTTTATTTATTTTCTTTCTGTTTTATTTAACTTAAAACCATCTAGCCATTTTATAAAAATGTGTTTGTTGCATCATAATTACCCTGGTAATATTCGGCAACCACTGAACATTTTTGTTTCAATTTTTGAAAACTTTTATTGTTGTCACTAATTTGAATTTGAATTTTGAACGGTTTTGAATTTTGCGAGGATAGCAACAGTAACTGAGGTGTCATGGCACGATTAGCGTGGGATTACTGTAGCAAGATTATCCGGGCGTCACAATTCTCCTCCACTACAAGAAATCTCGTCCCGAGATTTAAGAGGTAGTGAAAGGGGGAAAGGTTTGGTAACGAATCTAGCGGTTCAATCATTCTACACCGTAGCTTATTCCTCTTCGCGTAAAGAAGTTATGTCCCGTGTACAAGTATTGTGAACATTTCTTTGCTATTCTCTTATCTCATGCTTATCTTGACGATTTAATGACGTCGCATCCTATTCTTCAGTGGCTCGCCTCTCAACGGTACTTACGCATAGGTAAGGGCCCAGTTCACTTAATGTATTATTTTCTTAGACCATGGCTTATAAGTGGGTTAACCAGTTCGGGGTGGTTATTTCCCATGAACCTGAACAACCAGGTGATCTAGGTGTATCTTCTCGAGTGATCTTGGTCAAATAAATCACATCGAAAGATACCAAGCGAGAGGAGTTGGTTTCGTATAGTATATATCATGCGGATAGGCAAAGTCGCTTTTCGATGGTTTCATTGTAAAGTTGCTGAAAGGGTTTCAGTTGCACGAGAGATAAGATTGAGCGGCTTGCTTATACCACGAGTATAGAGGTTAGTCAGGGGAAGGTGAGCTTGGCAACCCGACCACATTACCATATCCAAGTCTAAGCTGCGGAGGATTAATCGCCTTGGCAACAGGGGTTGTACAGCTTGTTTAACCGTGAGATCAGGGTTCGAATTCTGTCAAGAAACATTCCTGGGTAGTGCGGATTGCCCCACCATGTGGGGTTAAAAGACAGAAAGAGTGGTGTCATCTTGCGATGGTTATGAAACCTGCAGGTCAGACCGATCACTATCTTTATGTCGGGCAACAGCGCGTCATCCGGAACAAGGGCGCGTACATAGATAGGTGCTTACGGACAGAAACCATTTATCCCACCAAGTCATTTGAACCGATAGTGCGGATGGCCCACTAAGCTACTCCGTCTCTCTTCACCAATTCCTTGGTAGTAACTTCCGAGGTGGCATAGCTGTCATCAACGCAAAAAGTATACAGGGGTCTACTTAATCTGACAGTAAGTTGCACAGAGCTGAGAAATTCAGTAGTAGACGGTGTTGCAACATACAGCGAAGGACGGTTATTAATACTTCTCAAGCAATCTAATCAATGGATCAATCTCTAGAAAGTTGAGAAAATGAACAATGGAAAGGAAAAGGAGTTATCAGACGTAATCAAACTCTAATATGGAAAGGAAAAGAGTGTTATTAAACACCAATGTCTGATTCCAGTCAGGTTACTATGCCTTATCTCGTAAATGCAAAGCTATAGAGCATAGTTCTCATTAGAGTCAGTGTGGACCAATACTAAACTGATAGTATGAACCTCGTTTAGGAAAGCGCGCAAGCCAGAGATCTTCCCATACATTATCATACAAGCCATGGTTTCTCAAAAGCCTAGGAACAACCTACGCCCCGGGTCTCTTTTTCATATTTTTTGCCTTTGCGATGTACTTTTCCTTTGTTTTTATTTTCATATCTATTAAACCAAAAATACCTTGCTGCGTTTTATTTTTATTTATTTTATTTGGCATTCTATCTATCAATCTACTACAATTTTATCTCACGTCTGTTTGCCTATCTAGAGGCGCCGCTACCCGAAAAGGATTGACAACCCCTTTTACACGTCGGGTTGCGAGTATTTGTTATTTGTGTGTAGGGGCTGTTTACGTTGTGTTGCTTGGTTCGATAACCTTGGTTTCATATCTGAGGGAAATACCTACCACTGTTGTGTTGCATCATCCCTTCCTCTTTGGGGAAATACAGACGTAGCTTCAACCCGCATCAAAAAGGAATTTCTGGCGCCGTTGCCGGGGAGGATCTTCAACATATACCAGGTTCCTAATAACAAATCTCTTCTCCTCGCAATTTACATTATTTGCCATTTGCCTCTCATTTTCCTCTCCCCCACTTCACAAAAATTTGTTGTTTTATTCGCAAGTAACCCTATGGTGTGATCCCATAGCGCACTCATATGATGGGCACCAAAGGACAACAACATAACCACAAGCAAATTAAACCAATCATAGCAATTCACCAATTACCGATATGACAACGAAAATCTACTCAGACATCATAGGATGGCAACACATCATTGGATAACAATATGAAGCATAAAGGACCATGTTCAAGTAGAGGGTATAGCGGGTTGCGGGAGAGTGGACTGCTGTAGATAGATGGGGGAAGGTGATGAAGATGTTAGTGAAGATGACGGAGGTATTGGTGTAGATTGCGGTGACGATGATGGCCCCGGCGGTGCTCCGGCGCCACCGAGAGAGAGGGGGAGAGGGGCCCCCTTCTTCTTCTACTTTCTTGACCTTCTACCTAGATGGGAGAATGGTTTCCCCTCTGGTCCATGGCCTCCATGGTGGCGGAGGGGCGAGAGCCCCTCCGAGATTGGATCTGTCTCTCTATCTCTCTTTGTTTCTGCGCTCTAGATTCTGGCCTTTCACCGTTTCTTATATTCCTTGAGATCCGTAACTCCGATTGGGCTGAAATTTTAACAAGATTCCTATCAAGATATTAGATTTCTTGGCCCGCAAGGCACAACTGCTTACCGGTGGGCCACCAGCCGTGAGTGTCGCGACTAAATCGCGCGAGCCCAAGCGAACAATTGGCATCTATCCTGGGCTTCTCCAATGTTCTTGTTGAAGACAATTCACCGTCTGCCAACACGCATATCATATATGCTTTCGATTGATATGCTTTGCATTTACCATCCTAAATATCAGGCAAAATCGAGCGATCAAGACTTTAGTGATAACCACAAAAAGGAAATCCAATCCTCAGGAAGTACCGAGTTAATATATTCATTTACATTGTTTCACGCTATCAGACTTATGTAAAGGATCCATCAGGAATAACTTGTAGAATAAGTCTTACAATTTCCTCATGGAAGAATGGATAACCTTGCTGAAAAGGAATCTATAACCATAGGGCCTCCGGCCGGGTGTGCTAAGCACGACATCCTTGATATAAAAGATGGTAATACTCCAAGGTAAAGAAGAACAAATGTTGGATAGCAAGGATCTCCAAGTATAACTCAAAACACGAATAAGTTTGTGTTGGAGGGAAGTCAATAAGGTGGTCGATGATAACACAGATCATCGAGGGCAAGGATGGTATTTCTCATAATGAACTCAATTGACATCCTGGAAGAGTTCAGAATGCCGATGATGATCACGACACAATTGTTGAGAGATTCCATGCAAATGTAATCGGTCGGCGATGACATCAAGCCAAAGGAATGATGAAGCGAAAGGTTATTGAACCCAAGGGTATGACACAAACTCGAAACCAAGCTCGTTGTTTAAGGAAAAATGGTATGATGAGGAAGATCGTCGTAAGCTTAGCTCATCGTCGAAAGTTGTGCTCCGGGAATAAGGACCAGGTAGCACAGTTAAAATCATCACTAGTAATGATATAGCCAAATAGGGTAGGAAGGACGTGATCGGGTACAAACTCGTAAGCAAAGAAGATTTATAATAGTTGTTGAACCGTAGTGTGGACTCGGTTCAGTTATCGGTCTTTGAGTGTTTAATAACTCAGAGCCCGTGAAAAATTGGAATCAGTGAGAATGTAGTACTCGATGAAGAACTCATAAGAGGTTATGTAGTACTTGATATTATCGAGGTACCATGGTGTAATACTCGACGGAAGATCAAAGTAAAGGTTGGACTGGTGTATTGATCTACAGAAGACAAGTGCTTAAACTTGCCCGAGAAATGGGATCAGAGAAGAACATGGTCGGAACCACGATTGCAGAAGGCCAGATCCCAGATATAAGATAACTTCTACCAAGGGAATAATTAATTAAAGAGAAGCTTTAATGGTAAGATCACATATGTCCAATTGGCTATGGTAGTCACTCAGAAATTTGCATTGCTTCAACACACTTAAGTTCTGCCATTCAGTGTTGCTTTTCGCAGCGTACACTTCTAATCTCAATCGAATCACTCATAATCCACGCCTTGTGTACCTTCAAAAATCCGCCTACATTAAAGTAAATTATATTTTTTCAATGTGTCCAAAATTGTCCACCACTCTATCCGCCTGAATTACCATGTTTGAAGCAAATTGGGTATGACCTCGCGTCGAAAATACTTCCCCACACTATATGTTAAAGAGAAAGACCAATAGCTGGTTCAACTCCCCATCAGGGCATCTTAGGAACATATACCACAAACTTCAGAGTAAATAACACAAGCTTGATAGTAGAGCATGTTGAGAAAGCAGAGGATACAATTTACCAAAGGCATTATGTATCCAGAGGAAAGGCTCACAACTTATTGAATATGAAGGACTGTCGGATAAAATCCAACAAAGGATCTGGTGGTCCAAGGGATCTGATGTGAGCATCGGTACTCAACCAGAGGAGAGAAACAATGCAAGGAGATCAGACTATAGAAACAACTGACTAATTCAAAGCTCAATGCAAAAGAATTATCAATTTCCAAGACCAAGGGATCAGAAGCAATGCTCTGATCAGGTGGGATAAGGTTAATAGCCTTAGGAGGATACGATCGATGGTCATATTCAACATCGTTAAGACTAATAACATGGTCAACTCAATTGATTAGATCAATCCAAGCTAGCACAACTTTTCATTATATCCAAGGACATCATCGAGCTGAAGAGCCTGCAATATAACCGTAAAGGTATCTGAGATCCTGATGCTTGATCGACATTCTGCACTGACTCATCGTTGATAACTCTAATATGACATCTAAAATGATCTCAACCACGATGCACCAAAAAAATGATCCAATATAATCAAGTAGCTATACCAACCCTGGATACTTATGAATATATAGACCCACCTACAAGCATAAGCTATAGGCCACAAAAGAATTCTTCAGATGAGGCGAATTAAGCTGTCTGAGTCTTAAAATCCGATTATGCAAACTTCGCAATAGATTTCGAAGACCATTGTGAAACACTAGATAACAACAACTGACGAGTGGGAGCGGAGCCAGTGAAGCGTGAACATAGTGGGATGAGTAATATACTCGATAAGTGCAGAGAATTATCCATAGGGGTATTCAGGTGACAAAGAACAGCAAGGCAGTAAGCTCAAATAAAATTATCGAAACAACGACGAGTATCGGGGTATCTTGTAATAACAAGACCAACTGGGGATGAATGTAAGAATAACAACTGCAAGTAGTTATCCATAAGGGTTGACGGTGGGAGAATTGCAAACGCGATGAACACAAGTTCTCGGTGTTAACAGCGGAGAGTATCTTCAGGGTCTTCACGTGCAGCAGACGATCATCAGTAATAAGGGGCTCTCCGGGTGAAAGTGATAACGAGATCCTAATGTTAGATTTAGCAAAATTCATTTAACCCGAATAGAAGAGAGATCAGAGTCCCAGAGTATAGATCGAGGAGTAAAAGATCCTAATACCACCCAGATGGCGACGTGGGCCCGTAAGGCACACAGCCATGTTAGTAAAAGTTTTTGAATGTCTAGACTCAACTTCGGCCAAGGAGTGTGGAAGGGGAATTCCTACAGGCAGTCGGCTCTGATACCAACTTGTGACGCCCCCGATTCAATCGTACACTAATCATACACGCAAATGTATGTACGATCAAGATCAGGGACTCACGGGAAGATATCACAACACAACTCTACAAATAAAATAAGTCATACAAGCATCATATTACAAGCCAGGGGCCTCGAGGGCTCGAATACAAGAGCTCGATCATAGACGAGTCAGCGGAAGCAACAATATCTGAGTACAGACATAAGTTAAACAAGTGCCTTAAGAAGGCTAGCACAAACTGGGATACAGATCGAAGGAGGCGCAGGCCTCCTGCCTGGGATCCTCCTAACTCTCCTGGTCGTCGTCAGCGGGCACACGTAGTAGTAGGCACCTCCAGTGCAGAGTAGGAGTCGTCGTCGTCAAAGGTAACCCATGTCCCTTCTTCTGGTGTGAGGTCTCTGCTCCTGGGCTCCATACATGTCTCGCGCTCTCGCTGCTACAACCCAGGCTTAGCATTGGATCTTGCATAGAAGGAAAAGAGCTGAGAAGCAACCCCCTACTTTTTGTATTATCAACTCCACACATTACTGCGCAAAGCATATGGAGCTACGTCTACATATGCAAATATATGATGTATATCATTGTCGACAATCGAAAGCCTCATTTTTAATCGGTTGCGATCTTGAACAACTCACGCTCAAGATTGGTAATGCAACTGGAATAAGGCTATTAATATGTGGACAAGAAAGCCAGAATAAAGGGGGATAGCTAATCCTTTCGAAGACTACGCTTCTGGCAGCCTCCGTCTTGCAGCATGTAGAAGAGAGTAGACTGAAGTCCTCCAAGTAGCATCGCATAGCATAACCCTAACCGATGATCCTCCCCTCGTCGCCCTGTGAGAGAGCGACCACCGGTTGTATCTGGCACTTGGAAGGGTGTGTTTTATTAAGTATCCGGTTCTAGTTGTCATAAGGTCAAGGTACAACTCCAAGTCGTCCTGTTACCGAAGATCACGGCTATTCGAATAGATTAACTTCCCTGCAGGGGTGCACCACATAACCCAACACGCTCGATCCCATTTGGCCGGACACACTTTCCTGGGTCATGCCGGCCTCGGAAGATCAACACGTCGCCCTACCTAGGCCCTAGAGAGGTCACATGCGCCTATAACACGTGCAGCCCTACGCTAGGCACAACAGAGAGTCAGTCATGCACGCCGGTCTAAATCCTATGGCGCAGGAGGGGTCTGGGCCCATCGCCCATTGCACACCTGCACGTTGCGTACGCGGCCGGAAGCAGAACTAGCCCCCTTAATACAAGAGCAGGCTTACGGTCCAATCCGGCGCGCGCCACTCAGTCGCTGACGTCACGAAGGCTTCGGCTGATACCACGACGTCGAGTGCCCATAACTGTCCCCGCGTAGATGGTTAGTGCGTATAGGCCAATAGCCAGACTCAGATCAAATACCAAGATCTCGTTAAACGTGTTAAGTATCCGCGAACGACCGACCAGGGCCAGGCCCACCTCTCTCCTAGGTGGTCTCAACCTGCCCTGTCGCTCCGCCACAAAGTAACAGTCGGGGGCCGTCGGGAACCCAGGCCCACCTCTACCGGGATGGAGCCACCTGCCCCTTCAGCCCCAACTCCGAACAGTACCACAGGTAATGTAACTGTGTAAAGTATATAGTATATGCCCGTGATCACCTCCCGAAGTGATCACGGCCCAGTAGTATAGCATGGCAGACGGACAAGAGTGTAGGGCCACTGATGGAACACTAGCATCCTATACTAAGCAGTAGGATAGCAGGTAATGGTAACAACAGTAGTAGCAAGGACAGGCTATGCATCAGATAGGAATAACGGAAAGCAGTAACATGCTACACTACTCTAATGCAAGCAGTATAATAGAAGAGAGCCAGTAGGTGATATCGTCGATCAGAAGATAGGAATACGCCTGAACCAGCCTACTAAGCCTTGACATAACACTTATTCGTAATGACACAGGGAAAGATCAAGCCGCATGACAGAGTACCGGCGATTATCTGGTGCATCAAAGGGCCGGGGCTGCCTGGTCGCTCTAGCAAGAAGAGACCGGACGAGTCCTGTCTAAAACCAACCGTAGTAGTCGTACTGAAGCACATTAATAAATACCTCATGCTCCAACTCGTACAAAACGGTCATCCATACGTGGGTCATGCAGCGGATAAGCCAAACACTTCAACACCAATCGTCATGTTTCACAAATCCACGATACTCAGGTCCCAACTAGGTCCTACCTGACGCAGAGATAAAGAGGAGGTATACGACCAATCTATAAATTTACGTTGACAAACAATACACAGACATACGACAAGGAATAAATCAAACAAACATGGATCTAATTATTACCACAGTGATCTACACTTTATGTAGGTGATCTTTTGGATGGAGTCCTACACGCTCCAGTAGTTAGGTGATACCGGCGAAGGGATGGAGAACACAATATTCCCGCGATAAGCATCTCATTTCCCGTGTAGTTATTAATATGAACCGAATTGTATAGACGAACTACAGTCTTAACCTAAGAACCGATGATGATGGCGCAAGTCGCGTAGCTGTATAATCGATATAGGGGTGATAATGAAGCAAAAAGATCCACCATGTGAATGCGTGGTCATGGACGATGTTGACGGGAAGTATGAACACGTAGACAATCCAGGATATTCGCCTCAGTACAGTACTCTGGTGCACAGCAACTCATCGATTTACAATGATCTGACCAAGAATAATTTAATCTCAGTCTAGTAAACGCCATACTCATAATAAAAGAATATAAATGATTTCTAAAAGATATTTATTAATTTTGGTGAATTTACATTATAATTAATCTAATCATGAAACTCAGAACCGCAAAAAAGACGCAATTGCCATATTGGACATCAGGCCAACATCAATGTAACAAATAGCGTGTGAAACGTTCAAGATTTAATTTAATTCAGAAAAAGGATTTATGAATCAAACTGATGTCAGAGTCAACAGGGTTGACTGGTCAACCCAACCTGGGTCCCACTGGTCAGTGACACATTTTAATTAGACATATTAATTAACCTAATTAGTATTAATTAGGTGGGGGGGCCCACTGTCATACTAATTAATTAATTGACTAACAGCTTAATTAGTTTAGTTATTTGATTAGTTTAAATAATCAAAATTAATTAAGTTAATTAATTCTTTAATTAATTAATTAATTAATTTTTTCTATTTTTTATTTTTATTTTTATTTAAACGTTCTGTGGGGGGTAGGGCCCCACATTCCATAGGCCAGAGGGGCCTTGCGGGCGCTGGGTTAGCGCTAACGGGCGCGGGCACCCAGCGATTGGGCATATGCCCGGGTCAACAGGGGCGGCCATCGGCACGGCGAGGCCGGTCGCCTGAGGTGGCAGCGGCGGTGCCGTGGACGGTGATGGCCACCGGGCGCTGTGGGGCGCTCGACCTATTGCACTTTTCATCCACACCAAAACCAACAGAAAGTCGGGTATTAAGATCCTTAGTATAATAAAGCAAAATCATAATCGTTACTGGTTGCAAACCCAATCAAATGTTTTCACCTTTAGGCGCTACTGTAAGCGTCAAACGAATTTTCCATGGCTAGAGCCCACTGAAGAGGGACAAATCCGGTGATGGTCTCATCACATGCCCAGCAACGAGAAGTCGAAACATAGTCAAAAACCAGAGACGTCCCGGCAGGGGAAGCTGGTGCGTTAAACAAGACAATCTTAGTGTGGCCGCAGCAAGCAGCAAAGAGTGCTGAACCTTCCCCAACTTGCGACTACGCGGAGAGATAAACAGCGGCGTGCACGTAGCGCGGTTGATGACTCCAAAAATTCTGAAAATAGGCAAAAATAAATAATTTGTAAAACAGCAAAAAGTTTTAAACGTTTGATGTTCAGTAAAAATTTAAAATCACGGCACTACAGCCAAAGTTTCTTGGTTGCACCGCACAAACCAAAAGCAAGAACGCCATAAACGGGGCGAAACTGGCATCCGCGAGTCGACGTTTTATTCGATCACGGCATTAAAAAGCCAGACACAACACCCGAGGAAGGAAAACAAGGAATGACGCGTCTGCTAACAACAGCCTCCGTTGTCTCCGCCGTAGGAGGAGGCACGCTTGTGCTTGACAGCGACGTCAGTAAGCGATAAGCGCCTACGGGAGGAGTGACGAGAAGGTACAGCTGCCTGCCGAAGTAACCGGCGCGGGAGGTTCGTCGTACGCCCGACGCGCACATCTCAGTTGGCGACGGTAATTACCCTCAACACCCAAGTTTTAATTAACAAGATTTTGATTAGTAGTGGAGCACACACGATAGGAGGAGTCGAATCAGATGGTCTGCATGCGGAACAACGAAGTCTAACTCTCTTTCCTAGGCAGTCCGGTTGGATCTTTCATGAAAAAATCAGCGTTACCCGCAGATGCCACAGGGCCAGCAAAGTAAGAGCCCTCTAGGAAGGGACAAAAAAAAAAAAAAAAATGGGCCCACCTTCCGCCCAGTGAGCTGGCTGGTGGACTAAACGCTGTCAGCGGCGGATTATAGTGTGAGCTTGACATATACGGGAGCACATGGAGAGCATGGCCGCGTGCAGAGAGGAGATGAGGAGGCAGGCGTCTGGTAATGCTCGCCAGGCCTAATAAGTGCCGAAGCGAGGAGAGAAAACAGCACGCAGCGAAGGTCGTGAAAGTGGTCTATCTCCGAAAATCTCGGCTCATGGGGGTAGGTAAAACCAAACCCGTCGTATAATCCCTTGCGATTAATGCGCGGGGCAAACGTCCTCTATAAGTTTAGTGCGGGGCCGCAAAAACGATTCAAAAAACGTGACAGTACTGAGGGACGATGCAGGCGCGTGTGCGTCTCCTCCCGATCCCATCGGAGAGATGGGGAAGGACGATATTTCTGCGGGGGTGCGGGGGGGATGGGTCCAACTGAGCAACAATTAAGTTTTAGAACATCTAAGGTATCGGTGGTGTATTGGTGTCGAAGGGTCATCCTGGTTGGTGCGCGGGGGGTTATATTAAGGCGCAGTGGAATGGCATTATGGCGCGCAAAGCTGGGAGCCAAGTAGATTGAGATTGGCAGCCACACCAATGAAGACCCGACGAACCCATGTCGAGAAAGAATACGACGGTGTGGTTGCTCTTCTATTATTCCTATTCTCTGTATATCTCACCTTTTGTACATTTCATAACAATTCATCCTTCCGGATTATAATTTATTTATTTTCGTAACGTGTTCATTCTTAATCTTAACTATTAGTAATATCGACGATTCTAGCCAAGATTTTTATCGAAACTCAATGTAGTCTTTTAGTGAATTGCGATGGCATAATTTACCCGGGTAATATGCAGGCCAATCAGCTGTAAACATTTTTGTTTCAATATATCCTCTGCGATAACGCTTTTGTATTGTTTGTTACATCTCGTCTTGAATCTTCGTACATTATTCGAATAGTGAGCATTTTTCGATTTCCTGCCAGTGCTCATCTCTCAGATCCAACGATTGTAACCTGATCGGTGTCATGGCCTTTACGATTACCGTCATGGTATATGTGACACCTCCCTGCCAAAATATGTGTAATGCCGCATCATAGATTAATCGGAGCCAGTCCGGCAATATAGGGCGTCACTACAAACATTAGGTTTTGTATTAGTGCTTACAGATATGGTATAGACAGAAGTCAGTTATTATGAAATCCTATGACTGAAAAGGCCCATTTTTCTAGACTCAACAACGCAATGTGATTCGATCAAGTCGTGCTCTAAGGATCGAGGGGGCTCTGATTGTAAACTTTGTAACGCCCTCGATGCGGCTATATCTCCCACGTGTCGAAGCACGACTTAGAGGCATAACCGCATTGAAAGCAATGTCGCAAGTGAGGTAATCTTCACACAACCCATGTAATACATAAGGGAAAAAGGTACATAGTTGGCTTACAATCGCCACTTCACACACTTACATGAATAAAGCATTGCAACATCCAAATACAATCAAGGTCCGACTACGGAACCAAAATAAAAGAAGAACCCCAAATGCGACAAGGTCCCCGATCGACCTCAACTGGGCTCCACTACTAATCAACTAGAACAAAACAACACAAAGGACAAGATCTTCATTGAGCTCCTCCTGAGATTGGTTGCGTCATCTGCACGGACTCATCGGCACCTGCAAACTGGTTTTGGAAGTAATCTGTGAGCCACGGGGACTCAGCAATCTCGCACCCTCGCGATGAAGACTATTTAAGCTTATGGGTAAGGTAAAAGTATGAGGTGGAGCTGCAGCAAGCGACTAGCATATATGGTGGCTAACATACGCAAATGAGAGCGAGAAGAGAAGGCAAAGCACGGTCGATAAAAGTATGATCAAGAAGTGATCCTAGAGCAACCTACGTCTAACATAACTCCAACACCGTTTTCACTTCCCGCACTCCACCGAGAAGAGACCATCACGGTTACACACGCGGTTGATGTATTTTAATTAAGGTCAACTTCAGGTTTTCTACAACCGGACATTAACAAATTCCCATCTGCCCATAACTGCGGGCACGGCTTTCGAAAGTTCAAATCCCTGCAGGGGTGTCCCAACTTAGCCCATCACAAGCTCTCACGGTCAACGAAGGATAAACCTTCTTCCAAGACATTCCGATCAGACTCGGCATCCCGGTTCTACAAGACAACTTCGACAATGGTAAAACAAGTCCAGCAACACCGCCCGAATGTGCCGACAAATCCCGATAGGAGCTGCACATATCTCGTTCTCAGGGCACACTCAGATGAGCAGTCCGTACAACTAAAACCAGCCCTTGAGTTTCCCCGAGGTGGCACTGCAAGGGGCTCTAGTTTGGACCAACACTCAGAGGAGCACTAGCCCGGGGGGTTAAAATAATGATGACCCTCAGGAGCGCGACTCCCAAGGGAAAAAGAGGCTAGGTGGCAAATGGTAAAACCAATGTTGGGCATTGCTGGAGGAGTTTTATTCAAGGCGAACTGTCAAGGGGTTCCCATAATAGCCCAACCGCATAAGGAACGCAAAATCCGGGAACATAACACCGATATGACGGAAACTAGGGCGGCAAGAGTGGAAAAAAACACCAGGCAAAAGGCCGAGCCTTCCACCCTTTACCAAGTATATAGATGCATTAATTAAATAAGAGGTATTGTGATATCCCAACAAGTAAACATGTTCCCACAAGGAACAACATCTCCATGTTCCAACATGGAACAAACTTCAATCTTCACCTGCAACTAAGAACGCTATAAGAGGGGCTGAGCAAAGCGGTAACATAGCCAAACAACGGTTTGCTAGACAAGGTGGGTTAGAGGCTTCGTTCAACAATATGGGTGGCATGATAAGCAAGTGGTAGGTATCGCAGCATAGGCATAGCAAAAGAGCGAGCAACTAGCAAGCAAAGATAGAAGTGATTTCGAGGGTATGGTCATCTTGCCTGAAATCGTGCAAGGAAGAAGAACGAGTCCATGAAGAAGACAAACGGACGTAGATGAACGGGTCCTCACAAACGCGACGTTACCGGATTTCCGAGAAGAAGTACACCAGAAAGAAAGCAAACAACATAGTAAACAATCATCACATAAGCATGACATGATGCACAACTAAATATGATGCATGTCCGGATTAATGAGGCATGGCATGGCAAAGCGCACAAGCAATACTACAAATTAAGTGGAGCTCATTATGCAACGGAGTTACATATTGAAGAAAACACCACATGACTTATTTAGTTCTCTCTTGTTTATGTACCCAACAAGATTAAATGTTGTTAGCATGGCAAGAGGTGAAGCATGATGAAACTATCTAATCTAGGCAAGTTTAAATGAGGACGGAATAACAAAACAACAAGTTCGGAAACTCCTCATATGCATATATTAGGTTTGGTCCTGTTCTGCCCTAAACACAATTTTAGGGTTGTTAAACATGCAAAGTAAGGCCATCATGTTAAACTAGGCATTTTTCTACCCCATTTACATATAAAGTTTATTAAATTCCGAGTTACGGTTATTAAGTTATGAATATAATCATCTTAACATGGCAATAGGCAAAATATATGCAAACAACATTTTAAACATTTTAAACATAGATGAAAGTGGCAAATTATTAATCTACACAAAATTCTAAGCAAGTTTCATATATAACTTATTTTAATCCGATGCACGGTTTGTGAGATATTAAATGCATGAACAAGAGGGTCTTTTCTGCAAAACTAACGTTCTCTGGGAAAAATAGGAAAATGTACTATGTAAAAAACAGGATACGGGCCGGATCTGGTTGGCCCATCAGTGCACAGGAGGGGCTGGGTGTTCTCTCACCCAGTGGGCCTGGCCCAGATCGGTACAGAGGTAGGCCGAAAGGGGGGGTGCTGGGCCTTGGAGAGCCTGGAAGGGAGGCAGCCCAGGCGCGGCGCTGGGGCATCATGCTCGTTTGACGCGGTCACAGGCGAAGGTGAGGCAGCCCAGGTGCGTGCGGTCGGTCGTGGGACTTGCGCGGTCAACGCGAGCGGGCGAGGCACTCGTCGTCTCGTCCTGTCGCTCGAAGCCGGGAGCACAAACAGGCGAGGCGGACGCAGGTGGTACTCCCGCAGCGACAGGATGGAGAGGGGTCGTCGTGAGAGCTCGGGATCTCTGTCGAAGAGGGAAAAGCTCGTCTCACTAGCACAGAGGCGAGGCCGGCAGCGGCTACGCTGGAACGGGGGGACGGCGGCGCCCTCTGCCGGATGAGGACGATGGCCGGACCAGGGACAAGGCAAGGCGCAGATCCGGCAAGGCGGCTCCATTCCCGGCGGCATCCGGCGGATCTGGCGAGGTGGCGGCCGTGCTCCTTCAGGAAGCCTCCAAAGCGGTGCTGCGTTGAACACAGAGAGAGATCGTGAGGGAACGGGAGAGGGGGCTTCAGCGAAAAGGGAACAAGGAGAGGGAGTAGAGGCACGGCATGGTGGTCGAGGACGCTAGCGGCGGCGGCCATAGGAGGAGCTTGGCGCCAACGGCTTCGGGAACGAGGCAGAGGAGGCGGTGGTCGAGGAGCTCGGGGCCCTCCTAGTCCAGATCGAGCGATGGTGTTGGAGAGAGACACGAGATCGAGGGAAACAAGAGCAGCGTTCGTTGGCTCGGGCTCGATCCAGAACGGGCAGGGAGGCAGAGGAGGGTTGGATCGAGGGGAGGCCTCGGTTGGTGGGGAGAGGTCGAGAGGATATTTTTTGGATCGGGGGTTTGATGCGGGTTGGTCCGGCAGGGATCCCGAGGAAAAACAGGTGGAGTGGCAGCGCGGTGGGATTGTTGGGACAAGACCCCTAGGATCTAGGGTTAGACCTTATATTTATAGCAGATGAAATCGGTTTAGGGCGGTTATGTCCCTCCGATCGTAATCGGACGGACGGGAAAAAAATAGGCTAGGTATCCCAAAAAGAAAAACAGAGACATTTTGTAGATGTTTGGGGATGATCCGGACACCACGGTGATGACTGCCCGGGTTGGGTTCGGGACAACTCGGACGCGCATGTGAGGGGTTCGATGCACTGTGCAGAGAGGGTTTCGGACCATGCGGTCGCATCGGACAACTCCGGAAGCGAAGAGGGGAAGGAGGATGGCCTAGGTGGGCTGTGGCGAGACTGCGAGGGGGAGAAGAGAGAGAGAGGGCCCGTCATCTGTTTCCGGAGACCGAAAACGTCTGACGAAAAGACCGGCTATACTGTCGCTATAGTTATCCGTTGGGGCGTCAAACGAACTCCGAATGCGATGAAATTTGACCGGCGGTCTATCCACACTATAGTAAGACTGCACGCCAACTTTCAACCCAATCCGGGAACATTTGTCGGCCACTTATAAAATATTATTTCGGACATGCCGCGGGCGCGTGCAAGTGTGGTTGGGCTCAGAAAGGACAACAGAAGGAATGGGGAGAAACCCGGACGGATGCAGGTTTTGAAAACATGATGATGCAATGCACATGATGACATGACAAGATGCAACATGCAAGCAAATGACAAGGCAACAACAGCGAATAATAGGAAGACACCTGGCACATCGGTCTCGGGGCGTTACACATGTCAAATTTATGTGGTCAGAAGTAGTTTTAATACATGATATAGCCTCTAGACACTTGTAGGAGTAGTTGCTATCAATTTTGCTGAGTTTGGTTCACTTTTATTTTAAGTCACTAAAAATTTCAAAAAAAATCAGAGGAAGAAATATGTTTAGGAAAATGTACCAAGATGGTTCCTCAAGAAAGCAAGGCCCAAGGCCCGCAATACGCGAGCCGGACAACGAACTACCAAGAGATGCTCAAGTGCGGCCTTGTGAATGGCCGTCAGAGGACTTCATGGTTCGGGCAGTGATTAAGAAGGAATTTGAAGCATATGTGTGTAACGCCGATCTTGAGAGCTTCGTGGCAGATAAGTGCCATCAGTACCTCTATTTAACTGATTCATTTGTGAGAAGGTTTACATTTACATCATCACACAATTCTCAAACTGTCCTAGTTGATCTTTATGATAAATCTTATACCATGGACTTAGAAGATTTTAATACTGCTTCTAAACTCCCACAGTGGGGTAATGTTAGTGAACCTCGCAAATCTGAATATAAAGACTTTCTTGCTAGTATAACTATGGGGGAATCTAGGGAAATCACGCAAGCTACCATAGGGAGCATTCATTTTCCTGCAATACATTATTTTTCTCTCTTCATAGGTAGATGCATTAACGGTAAGGATGAGGCATGTCACATGTGTGTTCCCGATCTTAGTGTTCTCAAGAGTGCTGTATTAGGAGATAGACAATATAACTTGGGGGCCATTGTTGCACATAGGTTGTATAATAATAGTATTGATGGAGATTTCTTTGGTGGAATTTATGCAACCCGTTTAGCTGATTCTCTTGAGATACCCATACGTGGAGATGATATTGAGTTGCCTCCTGCTTATTTAGATTATAATGCCATGGTTCATCATCAGTTTGTTGAGAGGAACAATCATTTCCTCCAGTACCGACTAATCTTCGAAAAACGATGCACCTATCACGTCGCTCTCCCTGCTCCTGCTTTCTTTGATTTTCAGGCAAAAGGGAGATATGTTATAACCAGGGAGGAGGCAACTGAGTACGAGAGGAGGGCGGAGGCAGCTTGCCTCCAAGCTGCAGCTCATCAGGCAATTGCCGCTGCATCTCAGTACGACCCCAGCTACAACTTTGATCCATGGGCATAGACCAACTTAGGCCAAAAGCCTAAGCTTGGGGGAGTACGTATCTCTCACCGACATTACATTCATGTTCACACACTCATGCCAATTGTCGGTGCCCATACTTTTTCATTGTATCATCCATGCTAGTTTATTTTCTTTTTACGCTTCCTTCTTGTGTGTTTGAAAAACCTTAAGAAAAACAAAAAAAATAGTTGTAGCTTTTAGCTAGTTTACTTTCCATGCCTGTAGTAGTTGTAATTAAAAAGAAAACCCAAAAAGATTTCTCGTTCTTTTTTTGCTTGTTGGGAGCTTTCTCGTGTAAATAGTTTTGTTTCTTTTCTTTCCTTTGGGGGTCGAGAGGAGAAGACCATAATGAAAATGTTAAGTGGCTCGTATATGCATTATTGTTGATCTAACAAAGAGCCCATATTACCTTGTCTCCTCTCTTGAATTGAATGCTTGCAGATTCCAGCTTAGTCCAATGCACGTGCACTATTATTATTATCCACACCATTCGGTCGTGCAAGTGAAAGGCAATAATGATGATTATTTGATGGACTGATTGAGATGAGAAAAGCCGGTATGAACTCGACCTCTATTGTTTTTGTAAATATGATTAGTTCATCGTTTCTGGTTCAGCCTATTATGAAAGAAACATGTTTGCAATGACAATTAGAGATTGTAGTTGCTTATGCCATGCTTAATTAGCTTGGAGTTTATAATGGTTTAGCTTGCGTGCCAACATGCTATTAAAATGGTTGTGATGTGGTATGATAGGGTGGCATCCTCCTTTGAACGATTCGAGTGGCTTGACTTGGCACATGTTCACGCATGTAGTTGAAACAAAATCAACATAGCCTCTACGATATTTATGTTCATGGTGAATTATATCCTACTCATGCTTGCATTCGATGTTGATTAATTTTAATGCATGTTCATGACTGTTGTCGCTCTCTAGCTGGTCGCTTCCCAGTCTTTTTCTAGCCTTCACTTGTACTAAGCGGGAACACTGCTTGTGCATCCAATACCATAAACCTCAAAGTTATTCCATATGAGTCCACCATACCTGCCTATATACGGTATCTACCTGCCGTTCCAAGTAAATTTGTATGTGCCAAGCTCTAAACCTTCAAATAAACATTCTATTCTATATGCTCGAATAGCTCATGTATCAACTAGGGCTGTGTGTATCCTCCATGCTAGGCGGGTTATTCTCAAGAGGAGTGGACTCCGCTCCTCATTCACGAGAAAATGGCTGGTCACCGGGATGCCCAGCCACTTGCTCAAATCAAATCAAAATAATTGCAAACAAAACTCCCCCAGGATTGTTGTTAGTTGGAGGCACCCGTTGTTTCGGCCAAGCCACGGATTGATGCTTGTTGGTGGTGGGGGAGTATAAACTTTATCATTCTGCTTGGGAACCGCCTATAATGTGTGTAGCATGGAAGATATCGAGATCTCTCGGTTGTTATGTTGACAATGAAAGTATACTGCTCAAAATAACATTCATATCTATTTCAAAATCGAGCTCTAGCACCTCTACAAATCCCCGCTTCCCTCTGTGAAGGGCCTATCCATTTACTTTTATGTTGAGTCATCACCCTCTTATTAAAAACCACCAGTTGGAGAGCACCGCTGTCATTTGCATCCATTACTGTTAGTTTACATTGAGTATGACTGTTACTGGATCTCTTTTACCATGAATTACAATGCCTAGTCAGTCCTTGATCTTTAAAGGTGCTCTGCATTTATGTTTTGCGGTCTCAGAAAGGGCTAGCGAGATACCATCTTGCTATATCATATCATGATTGTTTTGAGACAAGTAGACCGAAACGATTCTGCATCTACTACTATTACTCCACACATCGACCGCTATCCAGCATGCATCTAGAGTATTAAGTTCATAAGAACAGAGTAATGCTTTAAGGAAGATGACATGATGTAGAGGGATAAACTCATGGAATATGATATAAACCCCATCTTTTTATCCTCGATGGCAACAATACAATACGTATCGGTTCCCTTTCTGTCACTGGGATTGAACACCGCAAGATTGAACCCAAAGCTAAGCACTTCTCCCATTGCAAGAAAGATCAATCTAGTAGGCCAAACCAAACTAATAATTTGAAGAGACTTGCAAATATAAATCAATCATACATAAAAGAATTCAGAGGAGAATCAAATATTGTTCATAGATAAACTGGATCATAAACCCACTATTCATCGGATCTCAACAAACACACCACAAAAGAAGATTACATCAAATAGATCTCCAAGAAGATCGAGGAGAACTTTGTATTGAGATCCAAAGAGAGAGAAGAAGCCATCTAGCTAATAACTATGGACCCAAAGCTCTGAAGTAAACTACTCACACATCACCGGAGAGGCCATGGAATTGATGTAGAGGCCCTCCGTGATCAATGCCCCCTCTGGTGGACCTCCGGAAAAGGCCCCAAGATGGGATCTCTCGGGTACAGAAGGTTGCGGCGGTGGAATTAGGTTTTTGTGGTGCTCCTGGATGTTTGGGGGTACGTGGATATATATAGGAGGAATAATTACGTCAGTGGAGCAACGAGGGGCCCACGAGGGTGGAGGGCGCGCCCAGGGGGTAGGCACGCCCCCCTTCCTCGTGGCTGCCTCGTTTGTTTCTTAACGCCCACTCCAAGTCTCCTGGATCACGTTTGTTGAGAAAACCACGTTCCCTAAGGTTTCACTCCGTTTAGACTCCGTTTGATATTCCTTTTCTTCGAAACCCTAAAATAGGCAAAAGACAACAATTTGGGTTGGGCCTCCGGTTAGTAGGTTAGTCCCAAAAATGATATATAAGTGTAAAATAAAGCCCATTAACATCCAAAATAGATAATATAATAGCATGGAGCAATCAAAAATTATAGATACGTTGGAGACATATCAGCCCACACCCTGTCCACGAGGGTGGGGGGGTGCGCCTACCCCCCTGGGCGCGCCCCCCTGCCTCGAGGGCCCTCTGACGCTCCACCAACTTCAACTCCAACTCCATATATTCGTGTTCGGGGAGAAAAAAAATTAGGGAGAAGGATTCATCGTGTTTTACGATACGGAGCCGCCGCCAAGCCCTAAACTCTCGGGAGGGCTGATCTGGAGTCCGTTCAGGGCTCCAGAGAGGGGAATCCGTCGCCATCGTCATCATCAACCTTCCTCCTTCACCACTTTCATGATGCTCACTGCCGTGCGTGAGTAATTCCATCGTAGGCTTGCTGGACGGTGATGGGTTGGATGAGTTTTATCATGTAATTGAGTTAGTTTTGTTAGGGTTTGATCCCTAGTATCCCTACAAAATCATATAGTCTGGCTATGCTCTATCTTCACCACATAGAATATTTAAATCATGCACAACCCGGATGACAAGCCAAGCAATTGTTTCATACTTTTGATGTTCTCAAACTTTTTCAATCTTCACGCAATACATGAGCGTGAGCCATGGATATAGCACTATATGGTGGAATAGAATGGTGGTTGTGGAGAAGACAAAAAGGAGAAGATATTCTCACATCAACTAGGCGTATCAACGGGCTATGGAGATGCCCATCAATAGATATCAATGTGAGTGAGTAGGGATTGACATGCAATGGATGCACTAGAGCTATAAGTGTATGAAAGCTCAACAAAAGAAACTAAGTGGGTGTGCATCCAACTTGCTTACTCACGAAGACCTAGGGAATTTTGAGGAAGCCCATCATTGGAATATACAAGCCAAGTTCTATAATGAAAATTTCCCACTAGTATATGAAAGTGATATCATAGGAGACTCTCTATCATGAAGATCGTGGTGCTACTTTGAAGCACAAGTGTGGAAAAAGGATAGTAGCATTGTCCCTTCTCTCTTTTTCTCTCATTTTTTTGGGCCTTCTCCTTTTTTATGGCCTTTCTCTTCTTCTTTTCTTCGTCCGGAGTCTCATCCCGACTTGTGGGGGAATCATAGTCTCCATCATCCTTTCCTCACTTGGAACAATGCTCTAATAATGATGATCATCACACTTTATTTACTTACAACTCAAGAATTACAACTCGATACTTAGAACAAAATATGACTCTATGTGAATGCCTCCGGCGGTGTACCGGGATATGCAATGATTCAAGAGTGACATGTATGAAAGAATTATGAACGGTGGCTTTGCCACAAATACGATGTCAACTACATGATCATGCAAAGCAATATGGCAATGATGAAGCGTGTCATAATAACGAAACGGTGGAAAGTTGCATGGCAATATATCTCGGAATGGCTATGGAAATTGCCATAATAGGTAGGTATGGTGACTGTTTTGAGGAAGGTATATGGTGGGTTTATGGTACCGGCGAAAGTTGTGCGATACTAGAGAGGCTAGCAATGGTGGAAGGGTGAGAGTGCGTATAATCCATGGACTCAACATTATTCATAAAGAACTCACATACTTATTGCAAAAATCTATTAGTTATCGAAACAAAGTGTTACGCACATGCTCCTAGGGGGATAGATTGGTAGGAAAAGACCATCGCTCGTCCCCGACCGCCACTCATAAGGAAGACAATCAATAAATAAATCATGCTCCGACTTCATCACATAACAGTGCACCATATGTGCATACTACGGGAATCACAAACTTTAACACAAGTATTTCTCAATTCACAACTACTCAACTAGCATGACTCTAATATCACCATCTCCATATCTCAAAACAATTATCAAGTATCAAACTTCTCATAGTATTCAATGCACTTGTATGAAAGTTTTTATTATTGCCATGTTGTTCTGAAGGACTCTCAAAATAATATAAGTGAAGCATGAGAGATCAATTATTTCTATAAAATAAAACCACCGCCGTGCTCTAAAAGGTATAAGTGAAGCACTAGAGCAAAAACTATATAGCTCAAAAGATATAAGTGAAGCACATAGAGTATTCTAATAAATTTCCAATCATGTGAGTCTCTCTCAAAAGGTGTGTACAGCAAGGATGATTGTGGTAAAGTAAAAATCAAAGACTCAAATCATACAAGACGCTCCAAGCAAAACACATACCATGTGGTGAATAAAAATATAGCTCTAAGTAAAGTTACCGATAGACGAAGACGAAAGAGGGGATGCCTTCCGGGGCATCCCCAAGCTTAGGCTTTTTGGTGTCCTTGAATTTTACCTTGGGGTGCAATGGGCATCCACAAGCTTAGCTCTTTCCACTCCTTGTTCCATAATCCATCAAATCTTTACCCAAAACTTCAAAACTTCACAACACAAAACTTAAATAGAAAATCTCGTGAGCTCCGTTAGCGAAAGAAAACAAAACACCACTTCGAGGTACTGTAATGAAATCATTCTTGATTTATATTGGTGTTAAACCTACTTTATTCCAACTTCTCTATGGTTTATAAACTCTTTTACTAGCCATAGATTCATCAAAAAAAGCAAACAACACACGAAAAACAGAATCTGTCAAAAACAGAACAGTCTGTAGTAATCTGTAGCTAACGCAAACTTCTGGAACCCCAAAAATTCTAAAATAAATTGCTGGACGTGAGTAATTTATCTATTAATAATCTAAAAAAAATAATTAACTAAATATCACTCTCCAAATAAATATGGCAGCAATTCTCGTGAGCTCTAAAGTTTCTGTTTTTTACAGCAAGATCAAAAAGACTTTCCCCAAGTCTTCCCAACGGTTCTACTTGGCACAAACACTAATTAAACACAAAAAACACAACCAAAGCAGAGGCTAGATAAATTATTTATTACTAAATAGGAGAAAAAATCAAGGAATAAAAATAAAATTGGGTTGCCTCCCAACAAGCGCTATCGTTTAACGCCCCTAGCTAGGCATAAAAGCAAGGATAGATCTAGGTATTGCCATCTTTGGTTTTAGGGAAGAAAAGAGCAAACTTATTATCTATGGCATTAATCTTTCTATTTTGATAAAGCACATGGTTGTTAATGGTAGAAGAAAGATTAAGCATTTTACGGAAATTTGCATCTAAGCTAGCTTTCATCTCTTTGATAGATTCGTTTTGGTAGGAGAGCAAAAGAGATGTGGTTTCAACTTTCTCATTCATGGGGTGCCCAAATATGGTTTTCATCTTTTCATAAGTATCTATGGCATCCCCTTCAAGAAAACCTTCTTCAAAAATAGAATCTAGGACATGCTTAAATGAAGAAGGTAGGGCAATATAAAAGCTCTTTAAGTAAATTTCAATTTGGTATTGGGGCACATAGCTGGCCCGGATCCTTAATAGTCTATCCCAAGCATCTTTCACAGATTCATCAAGTAAATAACGAAAAATTCCGGAATCATCTTCATTAAAATTATTATGATTCTCATCAATAACTTTGGTAGGTCTTTCCATAGCATCATTTTTATGAGTTTAGAGAGAACATAAGGATTGTCAAAAGTACTAAAACTCGGGAGAGAACCCCCAACCCTTTCTGATTCTGACATGGCGAAAGAAAGGAGAGCGGAAAAGAGAGGGAAATAAAACGGCAAGGGTGAAGTAGGGGAGAGGAAAACGAGAGGCAAATGGCAAATAATGTAATGCGAGGGATAAGAGTTTGTGATGGGTACTTGGTATGTCTTGACTTGTGCTTGACTTGACTTGGCGCGAATCTCCTCGGCAACGGCGCCAGAAATCCGTCTTGCTACCTCTTGAGCACTGTGTTGGTTTTCCCTTGAAGAGGAAAGGGTGATGCAGTCAAGTAGCGTAAGTATTTCCCTCAGTTTTTGAGAACCAAGGTATCAATCCAGTAGGAGATCACGCTCGAGTCCCACGCACCTACACAAACAAATAAGAACGTTGCAACCAATGCGATAAAGGGATCATCAATCCCTTCACAGTCACTTACGAGAGTGAGATCTGATAGATATGATAAGATAATATTTTTGTTATTTTTATGATAAAGAGAAATAAAGATGCAAATTAAAATAAAAGGCAAAGGAAATAACTAAGTATTGGAAGATTAATATGATGGAAGATAGACCCGGGGGCCATAGGTTTCACTAGTGGCTTCTCTCAAGAGCATAAGTATTACGGTGGGTAAACGAATTACTGTCGAGCAATTGCTAGAATTGAGCATAGTTATGAGAATATCTAGGTATGATCATGTATATAGGCATCACGTCCGAGACAAGTAGACCGAAACGATTCTGCATCTACTACTATTACTCCACACATCGACCGCTATCCAGCATGCATCTAGAGTATTAAGTTCATAAGAACAGAGTAATGCTTTAAGGAAGATGACATGATGTAGAGGGATAAACTCATGCAATATGATATAAACCCCATCTTTTTATCCTCGATGGCAACAATACAATATGTATCAGTTCCCTTTCTGTCACTGGGATCGAACACCACAAGATTGAACCCAAAGCTAAGCACTTATCCCATTGCAAGAAAGATCAATCTAGTAGGCCAAACCAAACTGATAATTCAAAGAGACTTGCAAATATAAACCAATCATACATAAAAGAATTTAGAGGAGAATCAAATATTGTTCATAGACAAAACTGGATCATAAACCCACAATTCATCGGATCTCGACAAACACACCGCAAAAGAAGATTACATCGAATAGATCTCTAAGAAGATCGAGGAGAACTTTGTATTGAGATCCAAAGAGAGAGAAGAAGCCATCTAGCTAATAACTATGGACCCGAAGGTCTGAAGTAAACTACTCACACATAACCGGAGAGGCCATGGAGTTGATGTAGAGGCCCTCCGTGATCAATTCCCCCTCCGGTGGAGCTCCGGAAAAGGCCCCAAGATGGGATCTCTCGGGTACAGAAGGTTGCGGCATGGAATTAGGTTTTCGTGGTGCTCCTGGATGTTTGGGGGGTACGTGGATATATATAGGAGGAATAAGTACGTCGGTGGAGCAACGAGGGGCCCACGAGGGTGGAGGGCGCACCCAGGGGTAGGCGCGCCCCCTGCCTCGTGGCCGCCTCGTTTGTTTCTTGACGCCCACTCCAGGTCTCCTGGATCACGTTTGTTGAGAAAATCACGTTCCCGAAGGATTCATTCCTTTTAGACTCCGTTTGATATTCCTTTTCTTCGAAACCCTAAAATAGGCAAAAAAACAGCAATTTGGGTTGGGCCTCCGATTAGTAGGTTAGTCCCAAAAATGATATAAAAGTGTAAAATAAAGCCCATTAACATCCAAAATAGATAATATAATAGCATGGAGCAATCAAAAATTATAGATACGTTGGAGACGTATCAGCCCACACCATGTCCATGAAGGTGGGGGCGCGCCCCCTACCTCGTGGGCCCCCTGACGCTCCACCGACCTCAACTCCAACTCCATATATTCGTGTTCGGGGAGAAAAAAATCAGGAAGAAGGATTCATCGCGTTTTACGATACAGAGCCGCCGCCAAGCCCTAAACTCTCTCGGGAGGGCTGATCTGGAGTCCATTCGGGGCACCGGAGAGGGGAATTCATCGCCATCGTCATCATCAACCTTCCTCCATCACCAATTTCATGATGCTCACCGCCTTGCGTGAGTAATTCCATCATAGGCTTGCTGGACGGTGATGGGTTGGATGAGATTTATCATGTAATCGAGTTAGTTTTGTTAGGGTTTGATCCCTAGTATCCACTATGTTCTGAGATTGATGTTGCTATGACTTTGCTATGCTTAATGCTTGTCACTAGGGCCCGAGTGCCATGATTTCAGATCTGAACCTATTATGTTTTCATGAATATATGTGAGTTCTTGATCCTATCTTGCAAGTCTATAGTCACCTATTATGTGTTATGATCCGTTAACCCCGAAGTGACAATAATCGGGACTATTACCGGTGATGACCGTAGTTTGAGGAGTTCATGTATTCACTATGTGTTAATGCTATGGTCCGGTACTCTATTAAAAGGATGCCTTAATATCCCTTAGTTTCCAATAGGACCCCGCTGCCACGGGAGGGTAGGACAAAAGATGTCATGCAAGTTCTTTTCCATAAGCACGTATGACTATATTCGGAATACATGCCTACATTACATTGATGAACTGGAGCTAGTTCTGTGTCACCCTATGTTACAACTATTGCATGATCGATCGCATCCGACATAATTCTCCATCACCAATCCAATGCCTACAAGCTTTTCATATATTGTTCTTCGCTTATTTACTTTTCCGTTGCTACTGTTACAGTCACTATAAAACCAAAAATATTACTTTTGCTACCGTTAGCACTACTATCATATTACTTTGCTACTAAATACCTTGCTGCAGATATTAAGTTTTCAGGTGTGGTTGATTTTTTTGAATATTTATTGTAGAGCAAAGCTCCACAGCCCTTTATTAAATAAAGAAGTAGCAACTATACAAGCTAGTGAAGAAAGCAAGGAATAAAAGGAAGAAAAAAAAAGAGTCTAACTACCTACCTACCTGTAGCTAAGTTAGAGAGTTAATCCAAGCATACAACTTGTCTCTAATATTTACTCTCATTCTACGAGCTAGAAGAGTAAGATCATGTACAAAATTACATCTCCAAGCAGCAAAGGTTGCATTTTCTCCTCTGAAAGTCCTGCCATTCCCGAGGATCCATATATTCCAAGCTGCAGTGAGCATAACTTCAAAGAAGAAGGGATGCTTAAACCTTGATCTTGCATGCTGAATAAATTGCTGAATTTCAGATCCCCTGGACCAATCAATGGAAATATAATTCCATACTCTGTGACTGAAGTTACAGTTAAAAAACAAGTGCAACCTATCCTCATAGACTAGTTCATTGCAGATAACAGAGAGATTGTCATCCATAGGTGATCTCCAGTGCCTACGAATTAATAAGTCCTTGGTATTGAGTCTATCAAAAAACAACAACCAACCAAACACTTTGATCTTCATGGTGCACTTGCTATCCCACAACCACTTACATGGCAATATGGTTGGCAAATGAGAATGCATAAGAGTGTAAAAGCTCTTGGCAGAGTATTCACCAGATTTTCCAGGCCATATCCAAACATCTGGCAGAGTGATGTCTCTATGTAAATCCAGGATCCAAGCTTCCAAAACTTGCAGCTCCAGAGCAGCCTCATGTGACAAAGGCAAGAAGAACATTGAGTATAGGTCCTGAGACATGAGGAATTCATTCACAGAGAGTTTGTCATTAATAACAAAGGAGAAAAGCCGAGGTAACCTCCAACATAGAGGTCTTGAAGAGCCACCAATTAACCAAGCATCAGACCAGAAAAGGGCAGAGTCTCCCCTATTGATCTGAACTGAGGAGATTGCAGTATATGCATCAGAGAGCTTGAGTATATCCCCCCACCAAAATGACCCAACTGGAACTGTAGCATGTGGAACTCCATCATCATAGTAACTATTCTAGATTAAAGTAACCCATTGAATTGACAACTCACCTGCTAATACTTGAGAATATTATTTGGCTCCCCTTGTGTCAAATCAATAAATTTGGGTTGAATACTCTACCCTCGAAAACTATTGTGATCCCCTATACTTGTGGGTTATCACTTACCCACTGACTATCAGCAACGGGATAAATTATACCTGCCTCCAGAAGCTTTAGTATTTCTTTTCTTGCCACTTCTTTCATCTTGGGATGTAACCGTCATTGGTGATCAACAACCGGTTTAGCGTCTTTCTCCAATTTTATTTTGTGCTGGCATAGAGTGGGACTAATGCCCTTAAGATCATCAAGAGTATATCCAGTAGCAACACGGTGCTTCTTCAGAGTTTTCAATAATTTCATTTCTTCCTGCTCTGACTCCTTACCCTCATCGAGTTCCCAATCTTCAGAGTTGCGTTTAATTCTTTCCAACAAATTCCATCTGAATTCAATAGTCTTCATCATAAAAGATCCAGTTAGGGGTGGGCATAAAAACCGATGAACCGAAGACCGAACCGATACCGGAACCGAAAAAACCGAATTTTCGGTTTTCTCATTGCTACAGTAAAATTCGGTTTTCAATTATACTAAACGAATTTAATTCGGACAGTTTGGTTTTATACCGTTTACCGAAACATACACCGAAGTAACCTGATCGAACATGCAGAATCCTAAGCGCTCAGGTCGCTATCTTGCCAGGCACTTCGCGTGGCTGCCTGCATGTGCGAGTCAGGGAACCTCTCCTAGGCCTACCACGTACAGGAAACTCTCCAAGGCCCATACTTTTGCAGAGTAATTTCTCCTAGCCAGCACAGTACGCAACTTCACATGGATTTATCCCACCTCGCCTAGCTACACATGATGTGACGGCGGGCTTGGCTACTTAAGAAGGTAAGGCACACTAGGTATAACGCACACAATAGTTAACTCGCCCCAAGGAAACGATAGTGTGGTTTTGAGTTTATTGTTTCTACAGTTACAATAGTTGAGTGCATGCTGTAGAAAAATGTTTTCTGTACTTGGTGCCAAATTCAGTTAATACCGAAAACTGAACCGAAAAAATTGGTTAACCAAAATTTTGGTTAGATGATTTTTGGTGTCTATTTCTGTTTTCATTTTAGATAACCGAATTCACAGAAAAACCAAATAGTAGAAGCCGAGATTTTGGTTTCTACCGAACGCCCAGGCCTAGATCCAGTACAAGAAGTATCGAGCATGGAGCGATTATTGAGAGAAAGCCGAGCATAATTTTTTTGAATAATAATTTCTCTTGAGAGCTCGTGATTGGGGCATGAATATAACATTGACTTAAGCCTCCCCCAAGCTTGAGTGATGCTTTCTCCTTCGCGAGGCCAAATATTATATATATACTTACGATCATGATGAACCAGATGCATAGGATAAAACTTCTGATGAAATTCCAATTTCAATCAGTTGTAGTTCCATGATCCAATATCATCACATAGCCTAAACCATGTCAATGCCTTTCCCTTCAAAGATAAAGGGAAGACCTTCTTCTTGATAACATCCTCGGGCATACCTGCAAGCTTAAATAATCCACAAACTTCATCCACATAGATTAGGTGCAAATCAGGATGCAGTGTTCCATCTCCTATAAAAGGATTAGCTACCAATTTCTCTATCATACCCGAAGAAATTTTGAAATAAACATTTTCAGTAGGTTCAGTAGGTTGAGGACCAACTCTTTGCTCTACTGGTCGGGGTGAAGATACCCCGAACAAGACGCTCAAAGGATTACTTTCCATAGTAACAAGTGACAGTAAATTTCAGCACACTATATAAATTTTTCCTTACCAAATTCCACTTACCAAAGGCGCTTCACTCCCCGGCAACGGAGCCAGAAAAGAGTCTTGGTGACCCACAAGTATATGGGATCTATCATATTCCTTTCGATAATTAATAGTGTCGAACCCAACGAGGAGCAGAAGGAAATGATAAGCAGTTTTCAGTAAAGTATTCTCTGCAAGCACTGAAATTATCGGTAACCGATAGTTTTGTGATAAGGTAATTTGTAACGGGTAACAAGTAATAAAAGTAAATAAGGTGCAGCAAGATGGCCCAATCCTTTTTGTAGCAAAGGACAAGCCTGGACAACTCTTATATAAAGGAAAGCGCCCCCGAGGACACATGGGAATTATCGTCAAGCTAGTTTTCATCGCGTTCATATGATTCACGTTCGGTACTTTGATAATTTGATATGTGGGTGGACCGGTGATTGGGTACTGCCCTGACTTGGACAAGCATCCCACTTATGATTAATCCCTCTTGCAAGCATCCGCAACTACAAAAGAAGTATTAAGGTAAACCTAACCATAGCATGAAACATATGGATCCAAATCAGCCCCTTACGAAGCAACACATAAACTAGGGTTTAAGCTTCTGTCACTCTAGCAACCCATCATCTACTTATTACTTCCCAATGCCTTCCCCTAGGCCCAAACAATGGTGAAGTGTCATGTAGTCGACGTTCACATGACACCACTACAGGAAAGACAACATACATCTCATCAAGATATCGAACGAATACCAAATTCACATGACTACTTATAGCAAGACTTCTCCCATGTCCTCAGGAACAAACGTAACTACTCAAAAATCATATTCATGTTCATAATCAGAGGGGTATTAATATGCATAAAGAATCTGAACATACGATCTTCCACCAAATAAACCAACTAGCATCAATGATACGTCTCCGTCGTATCGATAATTTTTGATTGTTCCATGCCAATATTCTACAACTTTCATATACTTTTGGCAAGTTTTTATACTATTTTTGGGACTAACATATTGACCTAGTTGTAACGCCCCAGATATACTTTCCATATTTGTATCCAACTCATGCCGTCTCCGGCGCTAAGTTATATTTATTTCTCGGGTTCGGGTCTTTGTCTCCGTGTGTTGTTTTTCTTTTTCGTGCATCTCTTATCATGTCATCTCGGGCATTGCATTTGCATACATGCTCATCTCATGCATTCGAGCATTTTCCCCGTTGTCCGTTTTGCATTCCGGCGCTTCGTTCTGCTCCGGTGGCCATTTCTAGCTTTCTTTTGTGTGTGGGGTTCAAACATTTCTGGACTGGACCGAGACTTGCCATGCGGCCTTGGTTTACTACCGGTAGACCTCCTGTCAAGTTTCGGGTCATTTGGACTTCGTTTGATACTCCTACGGTTAACCGAGGGACCGAAAAGGCCTCGTGTGTGTTGCAGCCCAACACCCCCCAAATTTGGGCCAAAACCCACCAAACTCTGCTTCATGTCCTAGAGCGTTCGATCACGATCGCGTGGGCGAAAACCGCACCTCATTTGGACTCTCCTAGCTCCCTCTATGCCTATATATATAACCCCCCTCCGAAATCCACGGTTCTTCTCCCCCCTAACCCTAGATCCAACTCCTCCCGCCGCCGCCGGACACAACCGCCGCCGACGGACATTGTCCGCCCATCACCCCGCCGCCGCGCCCAGCCACTCGGGGGCCGCTACGTCACCCCCGCCGCCGCCGCCTCCCACCGTGGCCCGGGAGCCCGCATCCGGCCCCCGCGGCCCGGTGAGCTCCGCCGCCGCCCGGAACTCGCCTCCCGCCCGGATCCGCCGCCTCCCCCGCCTCCGGACGCCGCGCCGCCGTCACCGGCGACCGCGCCTCCGGCGAGCCGCGCCGCTCCGCCCCGGCGTCCGCGCCACGGCGCCCGAGCCGGCCCCGCCGCCCTTCGCCGCGCCTCCTCGTCGTCCGGGCCGGCGCCCCTCCTCTCCGGCCAAGGCCCGGCGAGCTCCCCCTTTCTCCGGCCACCACCGCGGCCATCTCCGGCGGGCTCGAGCTACAGTACCGCCGCCGCCTCGGGATCCGAGCGCCAGATCTAGATCCACTCGGTTGACTTTTCACTCCCGAAACCCTAATTTTCGTGCTACATTTGATTGCTAGTATCTCCGCAACCGTAGCTCCGTTTTGGGCGTATGATATATCAAAATCTTTGTCTCGACATGTACATCATTTCATTCCATTGCATCATTTGCATTTGAGGTCATCTTGATGCCCAAAATGCTGTTAGAAGGAGGCTTCGTGAGTTAAATTGCAGATCCGTTAGTTCATCATGCACTTTTCTCATTTTTGCCATGTTTAATTAGTGCATGATATGCCTTTGCCCCTTTGGGATGAATTGTTAAGCATTTTGTCTTCTTTCCAGAGGTGCCAAAAATGCATTTTTAGGATGTGTGTGTTGTCTTGTGCAAGCTTGCGAAAAGAGGTACCTGAGATTGCAGATTTCAGGGACTTAGTGATTTTCACAAAGTCTGGGATATTTTAGTTCATGATGCTATATGTCCAGCTTGTTTCCTAGTGATCCGTGCCTCTTTTGAGGATGCTCAGTAAGGGAGTTTTGATGTTTATGTTATTCTCTATCCATCCATGTCTTTTTTTGCATATGTGGAGTGCTCTAGGTTGACTCAATCGAGCTCAACTTTTGCTTCGTTGTTAATCTGGGCAGATCGTCAACTTGTTTGCGATTTTGCCGATGCTACCGTTAGTGTTCCATGCATGCTATGCCTTTGTTCTTGCCATGTGTAGCTAGCATATTGTGCCTTCTTGCTGGTTATATGCTTGCCTTGCCATGACTAGCACCGTAGTGAGTGCATCGAGCTCGTTTACATGCCTTCACGAGTTAAATTTCTGCATGTCTCAGTTTTCACTAAGTCTGAAAACTGATTGTGTTCGAGCTATGTTCGTGAGCTCGGTAGAGTATTTTGTGAACCCTTTTGGCCCCAGGTCACTTTGGGTGTTTTGTTAAGCTTGTTGAGTAGCTCCATGCCATGTTCTTACTTGTCATGTTCAGGTTTTGTATCATGTTGTTTTGCTGCTCCGAAGAGGGCTTCGTGATCTGAAATTTCAGGCTAGTGTTAATTTCACTAAGTCTGGAATCTGTTTTGCATATTCATTTTTGCGATGCTTGTTTGAACCTCTTAATGGATGAATTTGCCTATGGCTCAGTGCTAGTGTTTTGTTAAGCATATTGTGTACATCACTTCCATGTATTTTGTTTTCATGTTTGGTGGCTGTAGCATGTTCATTTCGTTACATTTAGGAGCCTACTTGCTGTAAATCGCAGATCGGTTCGTTTCGTAAAACGCTCGCCATTTCCAAACCGTAGCTCCGATTCCTATGATCTTTATATAGTTTTCAAGAGATTTCATCCCCTCTATCCAGTGGCACCCTTGGTATTCCAAGTTGAGGCCAGGTTCATGCATTTCCTGTCATATCTTGCATTTTGCATCCCGCATCGCATCCCGCATAGCATATCATCATTTCATCATATTGCTTGGTCTTGCACGTGGTTGATGGTATCCTTGTTGCTTGTTTGTCTTGTTAGGTAGAGCCGGGAGACGAGTTCGCTAACGAGGAGCCCGTTGAGTGTGCTTTTGAGGATCCAGTCAACTCTGATAGCTTTGCAGGCAAGATGATCATACCCTCGAAATCACTACTATCTTTGCTATGCTAGTTTGCTCGCTCTTTTGCTTTGCCACTGCTACGATGCCTACCACTTGCTTGTCAGCCTGCCAATTGCATGATTGAACCTCTAACCTACCGTTGTCCTAGCAAACCGTTGATTGGCTATGTTACCGCTTTGCTCAGCCCTTCTTATAGCGTTGTTAGTTGCAGGTGAAGATTGGAGCCGTTCCTTGTTGGAACATTTATTTACTTGTTGGGATATCATTATATTGCTATGTTATCTTAATGAATCTATATACTTGGTAAAGGGTGGAAGGCTCGGCCTCTCGCCTAGTGTTTTGTTCCACTCTCGCCGCCCTAGTTTCCGTCATATCGGTGTTATGTTCCCGGATTGTGCGTTCCTTATGCGGTTGGGTTATAATGGGAACCCCTTGATATTTCGCCTTGATTAAAGCTTTTCCAGCAATGCCCAACCTTGGTTTTACCATTTGCCACCTAGCCTTTTCTTTCCCTTGGGTTCTGCAGACTCAAGGGTCATCTTATTTTAACCCCCCCTGGGCCAGTGCTCCTCTAAGTGTTGGTCCCACTGAGCGATGTCCGAGGCTACCAGGGGCAAATCTGGGCTGGCTTACCCGACGTCTGGCTCATCTGAGTGTGCCCTGAGAAAGAGATATGTGCAGCTCCTATCGGGATTTGTCGGCACATTCGGGCGGTGTTGCTGGTCTTGTTTTAACCTGTCGAATTGTCTTGTTGTACCGGGTTGCCGAGTCTGATCGGTGTGTCTCGGGTGGAGGTCTATTCCTTCGTTGACCGTGAGAGCTTGTCATGGGCTAAGTTGGGACTCCCCTGCAGGGATTGAACTTTCGAAAGCCGTGCCCACGGTTATGGGCAGATGGGAATTTGTTAATGTCCGGTTGTAGATAACTTTAACTAAACTTAATTAAAATGAATCAACCGTGTGTGTTACCGTGATGGCCCCTTCTCGGCGGAGTCCGGGAAGTGGACACGGTGTTGGAGTTATGCTTGCGCAGGATTTTCCTTTAGTTTCTCGCTCGTGCTTCGCCTTCTCTTCTCGCTCTCATTTGCGTATAAGTTAGCCACCATATATGCTAGTCGCTTGCTGCAGCTCCACCTACACTTGCCTTAACCTTCCTATAAGCTTAAATAGTCTTGATCGCGTGGGTGTGAGATTGCTGAGTCCCTGTGGCTCACAGATACTACAACTCCAGATGCAGGTCCAGGTGTTTCTGCTCCAGTTGACAATTACGAGCTCAAGTGGGAGTTCGACGAGGACTCTCAGCGATACTACGTGTCTTTTCCGGATGATCAGTAGTGGTTCCTAGTTGGGGTTATCGATTCAGGGCCTTGTCGCATATTGGGGGTCTTTTCTATTTTGGCACCGTAGTCGGGCCATGAGTGATTTGTATGATGGATGTTATTTATGTACTTTGATGTGACGTGGCGAGTGTAAGCCAACTATGTTTCTCCCCTTTATATTATTTATGTACATGGGATGTGTAATGATTTCCCGACTTGCGACATTGCTTTCAATGCGGTTATGCCTCTAAGTCGTGCCTCGACACGTGGGAGATATAGCCGCATCGAGGGCGTTACAAGTTGGTATCAGAGCCTTCCCCGACCTTAGGAGCCCCCATTGCTTGATCGTTTTTAGCAGCCGAGTTGTGTCTAGAAAAATGTTTTGAGTCCTTAGGAATTATATATCAAAGAGCTTAGGAATTCTTTTTACTTCCCAGTCTCCTCATCGCTCTGGTAAGGCATCCTGACGTAGAGTTTTGACTCTTCTCTTCTCAAATTTCACTAAAAAAAATTTTAGGATCACGCGAGTATCTTGGTTTTGTTCCGATGGTTTTGTGACGAGAACATTGTTCTTGGTGCCTCCTGTCTTTAGGGGTTGTGGCAGTGTCCCGGGGAGTTGAGCTCCGAGGTGTTGTCGTCACAATTTTATCGTTGCAATTCTGGTATACTTGAGATATGTGCGCGACATCAAAAATCTCTTTTATGCAGTTCGTTGGTGAGATAACCTCGACGTCACCCAGTACTGGGGCGGGAGTTCGGGAGTATCGCCATAACTTGTATAACGGATGCTTTTCGAAGGTTGAGATAGATGGGTTTCCAAAGGTTTCTTGGTTATGTGTTGAAGGATGGATACAGCTGGATGTAGGATTTGCTAGCTTGAGTGAGATATTATGCTCCCCTGTATCCCCAACACCTGATTGCATAACCGAGAAAATTTCGGGAATTTCATAGGTGGGAATTCAAGTAGCCTTAGGATATCTTCCCGACAGATGTATGATATGAAATTGGGGTTCGACGTCTAGTGGTTCACCTATTCACGGTCGATTTTACAGTGGTCTCATTGTGTCTTAAAGAGTCCTTGGCTATGCTGACTCGGGGACGCTTCGTATGTCATGTGCACTGCCTTGTACATGATGGTGCTGTACGATCGAGCCTGTGTAGGTCCCACCACGAAAACTTCGGACGAAATTTCTATCATGTATTTGTTCCGGCTTATTCCGCAAGCCAACCCTTGGTTTTATTTCGAGTTGTGGCATTCGTTTTGCTTCGACGTCATATGTTGATTCCATCCCTCGTTGTTGTACCCCTTCTACCTGATTCTTCGTGGCTTCTCAATTTATGGATATGTGACCATTTGAAGAGGAATGCATTCGTTCATTTTGTTCGGATGTGAAGACTATATGTTGCAATTTTCATTCCGTTGGATTCAGCTTCAATATTTATCTGTCTATGTGCTAACGGTGGTCAACCTCTTCAGGATGGCTCCCGCTAAGAGCACCAGTCAGAACCAGAATCAAGATCCGCCACCGCCTCCACCTCCTCCACAGGCATGGCAAGCTGTGATGGCCGCAACCAATGCAAACACTCAGCTGATCATGCAAATTCTTCAAGAGCGCAATCAAGGCAGTCAAGGGAATCAAGGCAGCAACCAGAGTCACTTTGCTACACTCAACCAGTTCCTTGCTAACGGGCCAAAGACTTTCAGTAATTGTGTTGAGGCAACCGATGCTGACAATTGGCTTGTGGATCTGTGTAAGCATTTCGAGTGCAGCAACGTCAGGCCTGAGGACTTTGTCAAGTTTGCTTCCTTCCAACTCAAAGATCAAGCTGTAGAATGGTTCCAGCAGTACAAGGATTCCTGAGGTGGACGTGTTATCACTTGGGATGATTTCTGTTGAGATTTCCGAGCTCATCATATCCCTCAGAGCGTGGTTGAAAGCAAGCGTGAGGAATTCCGCAACCTGAAGCAAGGCTCTTTGTCTGTCTATGACTACAACAAGTTGTTCCAGAAGCTCGCCTGCTTTGCCAAGCAGGACGTGCCTGATGAGAAGAGCATGATATGCCAGTTCAGGGGTGGTCTCAGAGAAGATATTCAGCTCGCTCTTGTCCTCTTCGAGCCCTTGAGATACGATGAGTTCTACAACATGGCACTGAAGCAAGAGGTTGCTCAGTTGAGGTGTGATGCTTCCAGGAAGCGAGCCAGAGATGTTACTCCGTCTTCCTCTACTCAAGTGGCCAAGCAGCAGAAGTATTGGCTTCCTCCTCCTCCGTTCCGTCAGCCGTATCAGCAGAAGAGCAAAGGTGGCAGTGGTTTCTCCCACCCACCCAACCCAGGCTTTCAGAACAAGTCTTCATCTCAAGCTCCAAGACCGAGTGCTCCGTATCACCGTCCGCTTTCAGAGGTCACGTGCAACAAGTGCCAACAGAAGGGTCACTATGCCAACAAGTGTTTCAACCAGAGGCGTCTTCCTCCTCCTCCTCCTGTGAGATCGGCAAGTACAGCTGTGGTCAAGCATAACCCCAAGTCCGCCAAGGTCAATTTGATGAATGCAGCTCAGGCAGAGGACTTGTCAGATGTGATCATGGGTAACCTTCCTGTTAATGATATTCCTGCAAAAGTTCTTTTTGACACGGGTGCATCGCATTGTTTCATCTCGAGGCCATTTGTTTCTAAGCATGAGTTGCCTTTGCAAGATTTGCCTAGTCAGTTATCTGTGGTTTCTCCGGGTAAATTTATGAATGCAAGCGCGTTTGCCCCAGATGTTTCTATCACATTGGGCGATTACAAATTTCTCTCTTCTCCGGTGGTTCTTGGTAACTCGGATATTGATATTATTCTTGGGATGGACTGGCTCTCTAAACACAAGGCTCACCTCGATTGTGCAGCCAGGAAGATTCAACTGACTCATTCGTCTGAGGATGTAATTGTCTTTGCTGCTCGGGATAATACCATCCGGTTGTTTTCTCTCAATGAGAAGGGTGAATTGGATGCTATTTCGCAGATTCCGGTTGTTTGTGAGTATCTAGACGTTTTTCCAGAAGAACTCCCAGGGATGCCTCCAAACCGGCCGGTTGAATTTGTTATTGAACTTGAACCTGGTACGGAACCTGTGTGCAAACGTCCCTACAAGCTCGGCCCTAAAGAGTTGAAGGAGTTGAAGAAACAACTCAATGAGCAAGAAAGATTGGGTCTCATCCGGCCTAGTACTTCTCCGTGGGGTTGTGGTGTTCTTTTTGTGAAGAAGAAGGATGGATCGAGTTGACTTTGTGTTGATTACCGTCCAGTGAACAAGAAGACCATCAAGAACAAATACCCACTTCCCAACATCAATGAGCTGTTCGAACAACTCAAGGGTGCCCAAGTATTCTCCAAGCTTGATCTCCGTATGGGTTATCATCAGATTCGTATTCGTGAGCAAGATATTCCCAAGATGGCGTTCAGAACAAGCTTTGGTTCATATGAATACACTGTCATGTCTTTTGGCCTCGCCAACGCTCCTCCGACGTTCTCTCGCATGATGAACTTCATCTTCAACGCCTACACCAATGACTTTGTTTTGGTCTATCTCGATGACATTCTGGTTTTCTCCAAGAACAAGGAAGATCATGCCAAGCACTTGCGTTTGGTTCTTGACAAGCTCAGGGAACATCAGTTCTACGCCAAGTTCTCCAAGTGTGAATTTTGGCTCGATGAGGTTCTTTATCTTGGCCATATCATCTCTGCCAAGGGAATTTCCGTGAATCCTGAGAAGGTGTCTGCAATTGTGAATTGGGAACCTCCTCAGAACGTGAAGCAACTCCGCAGTTTCCTCGGTCTCGCAAGCTATTGCAGAAGATTCGTTGAAAACTTTTCTAAGATCGCGAAGCCTCTCTCAAATCTTCTTCAGAAGCACGTCAAGTACGTTTGGTCTCCGGAGTGTGATATTGCTTTCAACACTTTGAAAGAGAAGTTGATCACTTCTCCAGTTCTGACTCCGCCTGATGAAACCAAGCCGTACGAGGTCTTTTGTGATGCCTCTCTCCAAGGTCTCGGTGCAGTTTTGATGCAAGAGAAGAAAGTTGTTGCTTATGCCTCTCGCCAGTTGAAACCTAATGAGAAGAACTACCCCACTCATGATCTCGAGTTGGCGGCAGTTGTGCACGCTTTGTTGACTTGGAGACATCTTCTATTGGGAAGGAAAGTGGACATTTTCACTGATCACAAGAGTCTCAAGTACATCTTCACCCAGCCTAATCTCAACCTCAGGCAAACTCGATGGGTTGAAATGATTCAAGAGTACAATCCGAGTATTGAGTATACTCCAGGCAAGGCTAATGTGATTGCTGACGCTTTGAGCAGAAAAGCATATTGCAACAGTCTGATTCTCAAGCCCTATCAACCCGAGCTTTGTGAAGCTTTCCGCAAGCTGAATCTTCAAGTTGTTCCTCAAGGTTTCCTCGCCAACCTCCAAGTTTCTCCTACCTTGGAAGACCAGATTCGCCAAGCCCAGCTTCTTGATGCTATGGTGAAAAAGGTAAAGATTGGTATTGCCAAGAGTCAGTCCAAGTACAAGTGCTACCACCTTGATGACAAGGACACTCTCTTCTTCGAGGATCGTATTGTTGTGCCCAAAGGTGAACTTCGTAAAGTGATCATGAACGAGGCTCACAATTCTCTCCTCTCCATCCACCCTGGGAGCACGAAGATGTATCAGGATCTCAAGAAAGCTTATTGGTGGACTCGAATGAAGCGCGAGATCGCTCAATTCGTGAATGAGTGTGATGTCTGCAGAAAAGTGAAGGCAGAACACCAAAGGCCAGCAGGTCTCCTCCAACCTCTTGCCATTCCAGAATGGAAGTTTGACCACATTGAAATGGACTTCGTGACTGGGTTTCCAAAGTCCAAGCGTGGCAATGATGCTATATTCGTTGTCATCGACAAGCTCACCAAAGTGGCTCACTTTCTGCCTATCAAAGAGTCTATCACTGCAGCTCAATTGGCGGAACTCTATACCTCTCGCATTGTCTCTCTGCACGGTATTCCTCAAGTGATATCTTCAGACCGTGGCAGCATCTTTACCTCGAAGTTTTGGGATTCTTTCCAGAAGGCCATGGGCACTAGCATCCGCTTCAGCACTGCTTTCCATCCTCAAACGAGCGGTCAAGTCGAGCGTGTCAACCAGATTCTCGAAGACATGCTCAGGGCTTGTGTGATTTCTTTCGGCATGAAGTGGGAGGAATGTCTTCCTTATGCTGAATTCTCATACAACAACAGTTTTCAAGCAAGTTCGGGCAAGGCCCCCTTTGAAATTCTGTATGGTAGGAAGTGCCATACCCCTCTCAACTGGTCTGAAACCGGTGAACGTCAGCTGCTGGGTAATGACCTGATCACAGAGGCAGAAGAAATGTGCAAGGTCATTCGTGATAACCTCAAAGCAGCCCAATCCCGCCAGAAGAGCTACTATGACAGTAAGCACCGTGATTTGGCTTTCGAGATCGGAGATCATGTTTACCTCCATGTCTCTCCTATGAAAGGTACTCGTCGCTTCGGTATCAAAGGGAAGCTTGCCCCCAGATATGTCGGGCCTTTCAAGATTGCTAGCAAGAGAGGCGACCTCGCCTATCAGCTCGAGCTTCCTTCAAACTTTGCCAATGTTCATGATGTGTTCCATGTCTCCCAACTCCGAAAGTGCTTCAAGACGCCTGAACGCACTGTCAACTTCGAGGACATTGAGCTCCAAGAAGATCTCTCCTATCGTGAGCACCCAGTTGCCATTCTTGAAGAAACTGAACGCAAGACTCGCAACAAGTCAATCAAATTTCTCAAAGTCAAGTGGTCTCACCATTCCGACCGTGAAGCTACCTGGGAACGTGAGGATCACCTCCGTTCTAAGTACCCGGAGTTCTTTCAGTCCTAGATCTCGGGACGAGATCTTTTCGTAGTGGTGGAGTGTTGTAACGCCCCAGATATACTTTCCATATTTGTATCCAACTCTTGCCGTCTCCGGCGCTAAGTTATATTTATTTCTCGGGTTCGGGTCTTTGTCTCCGTGTGTTGTTTTTCTTTTTCGTGCATCTCTTATCATGTCATCTCGGGCATTGCATTTGCATACATGCTCATCTCATGCATTCGAGCATTTTCCCCGTTGTCCGTTTTGCATTCCGGCGCTTCGTTCTGCTCCGGTGGCCATTTCTAGCTTTCTTTTGTGTGTGGGGTTCAAACATTTCCGGACTGGACCGAGACTTGCCATGTGGCCTTGGTTTACTACCGGTAGACCGCCTGTCAAGTTTCGGGTCATTTGGACTTCGTTTGATACTCCTACGGTTAACCGAGGGACCGAAAAGGCCTCGTGTGTGTTGCAGCCCAACACCCCCCAAATTTGGGCCAAAACCCACCAAACTCTGCTTCATGTCCTAGAGCGTTCGATCACGATCGCGTGGGCGAAAACCGCACCTCATTTGGACTCTCCTAGCTCCCTCTATGCCTATATATATAACCCCCCTCCGAAATCCACGGTTCTTCTCCCCCCTAACCCTAGATCCAACTCCTCCCGCCGCCGCCGGACACAACCGCCGCCGACGGACATTGTCCGCCCATCACCCCGCCGCCGCGCCCAGCCACTCGGGGGCCGCTACGTCACCCCCGCCGCCGCCGCCTCCCACCGTGGCCCGGGAGCCCGCATCCGGCCCCCGCGGCCCGGTGAGCTCCGCCGCCGCCCGGAACTCGCCTCCCGCCCGGATCCGCCGCCTCCCCCGCCTCCGGCCGCCGCGCCGCCGTCACCGGCGACCGCGCCTCCGGCGAGCCGCGCCGCTCCGCCCCGGCGTCCGCGCCACGGCGCCCGAGCCGGCCTCGCCGCCCTTCGCCGCGCCTCCTCGTCGTCCGGGCCGGCGCCCCTCCTCTCCGGCCAAGGCCCGGCGAGCTCCCCCTTTCTCCGGCCACCGCCGCGGCCATCTCCGGCGGGCTCGAGCTACAGTACCGCTGCCGCCTCAGGATCCGTGCGCCAGATCTAGATCCACTCGGTTGACTTTTCACTCCCGAAACCCTAATTTTCGTGCTACCTTTGACTGCTTGTATCTCCGCAACCGTAGCTCCGTTTTGGGCGTATGATATATCAAAATCTTCGCCTCGACATGTACATCATTTCATTCCATTGCATCATTTGAATTTGAGGTCATCTTGATGCCCAAAATGCTGTTAGAAGGAGGCTTCATGAGTTAAATTACAGATCCATTAGTTCATCATGCACTTTTCTCATTTTTGCCATGTTTAATTAGTGCATGATATGCCTGTGCCCCTTTGGGATGAATTGTTAAGAATTTTGTCTTCTTTCCATAGGTGCCACCCATGCATTTTTAGGATGTGCGTGTTGTCTTGTGCAACCTTGCGAAGAGAGGTACCTGAGATTGCAGATTTCAGGGACTTAGTGATTTTCACTAAGTCTGGGATATTTTAGTTCATGATGCTATATGTCCAGCTTGTTTCCTAGTGATCCGTGCCTCTTTTGAGGATGATCATTAAGGGAGTTTTGATATTTATGTTATGATCTATTCATCCATGTCTTTGTTTGCATATGTGGAGTGCTCTGGGTTGACTCAATCGAGCTCAACTTTTGCTTCGTTGTTAATCTGGGCAGATCATCAACTTGTTTGCGATTTTGCCGATGCTACCGTTAGTGTTCCATGCATGCTATGCCTTTGTTCTTGCCATGTGTAGCTAGCATATTGTGCCTTCTTGCTGGTTATATGCTTGCCTTGCCATGACTTGCACCGTAGTGAGTGCATCGAGCTCGTTTACATGCCTTCGCGAGTTAAATTTCTGCATGTCTCAGTTTTCACTAAGTCTGAAAACTGATTGTGTTCGAGCTATGTTCGTGAGCTCGGTAGAGTATTTTGTGGACCCTTTTGGCCACAGGTCACTTTGGGTGTTTTGTTAAGCTTGTTGAGTAGCTCCATTCCGTGTTCTTACTTGTCATTTTCAGGTTTGTATCATGTTGTTTTGCTGCTCCGAAGAGGGCTTCGTGATCTGAAATTTCAGGCTAGTGTTAATTTCACTAAGTCTGGAATCTGTTTTGCATATTCATTTTTGCCATGCTTGTTTGAACCTCTTAATGGATGAATTTGCCTATGGCTCAGTGCTAGTGTTTTGTTAAGCATCTTGTGTACATCACTGCCATGTATTTTGTTTTCATGTTTGGTGGCTGTAGCATGTTCATTTCATTGCATTTAGGAGCCTACTTGCTGTAAATCGCAGATCGGTTCGTTTCGTAAAACGCTCGCCATTTCCAAACCGTAGCTCCGATTCCTATGATCTTTATATCGTTTTCAAGCGATTTCATCCCCTCTATCCAGTGGCACCCTTGCAATTCCAAGTTGAGGCCAGGTTCATGCATTTCCTGTCATATCTTGCATTTTGCATCCCGCATCGCATCCCGCATAGCATATCATCATTTCATCATATTGCTTGGTCTTGCACGTGGTTGATGGTATCCTTGTTGCTTGTTTGTCTTGTTGGGTAGAGCCAGGAGACGAGTTCGCTAACGAGGAGCCCGTTGAGTGTGCTTTTGAGGATCCAGTCAACTCTGACAGCTTTGCAGGCAAGATGATCATACCCTCGAAATCACTACTATCTTTGCTATGCTAGTTTGCTCGCTCTTTTGCTTTGCCACTGCTACGATGCCTACCACTTGCTTGTCAGCCTCCCAATTGCATGATTGAACCTCTAACCTACCGTTGTCCTAGAAAACCGTTGATTGGCTATGTTACCGCTTTGCTCAGCCCTTCTTATAGCGTTGTTAGTTGCAGGTGAAGATTGGAGCCGTTCCTTGTTGGAACATTTATTTACTTGTTGGGATATCATTTATATTTGCTTATGTTATCTTAATGCATCTATATACTGGTAAAAGGGTGGAAGGCTCGGCCTCTCGCTAGTGTTTTGTTTCCACTCTCGCCGCCCTAGGTTTCCGTCATATCGGTGTTATGGTTCCCGGATTGTGCCGTTCCTTATGCGGTTGGGTATAATGGGAACCCTTGATATTTCGCCTTGATTTAAGCTTTTCCAGCAATGCCCAACCTTGGTTTTACCCATTTGCCACCTAGCCTTTTCTTTCCCTTGGGTTCTGCAGACTCAAGGGTCATCTTATTTTAACCCCCCCTGGGCCAGTGCTCCTCTGAGTGTTGGTCCCACTGAGCGATGTCCGAGGCTACCAGGGGAAACTCTGGGCTGGCTTACCCGACGTCTGGCTCATCTGAGTGTGCCCTGAGAAAGAGATATGTGCAGCTCCTATCGGGATTTGTCGGCACATTCGGGCGGTGTTGCTGGTCTTGTTTTAACCTGTCGAATTGTCTTGTTGTACCGGGTTGCCGAGTCTGATCGGTGTGTCTCGGGTGGAGGTCTATTCCTTCGTTGACCGTGAGAGCTTGTCATGGGCTAAGTTGGGACTCCCCTGCAGGGATTGAACTTTCAAAAGCCGTGCCCACGGTTATGGGCAGATGGGAATTTGTTAATGTCCGGTTGTAGATAACTTTAACTAAACTTAATTAAAATGAATCAACCGTGTGTGTTACCGTGATGGCCCCTTCTCGGCGGAGTCCGGGAAGTGGACACGGTGTTGGAGTTATGCTTGCGCAGGATTTTCCTTTAGTTTCTCGCTCGTGCTTCGCCTTCTCTTCTCGCTCTCATTTGCGTATAAGTTAGCCACCATATATGCTAGTCGCTTGCTGCAGCTCCACCTACACTTGCCTTAACCTTCCTATAAGCTTAAATAGTCTTGATCGCATGGGTATGAGATTGCTGAGTCCCTGTGGCTCACAGATACTACAACTCCAGATGCAGGTCCAGGTGTTTCTGCTCCAGTTGACGATTACGAGCTCAAGTGGGAGTTCGACGAGGACTCTCAGCGATACTACGTGTCTTTTCCGGATGATCAGTAGGGGTGCCTAGTTGGGGTTATCGATTCAGGGCCTTGTCGCATGTTGGGGGTCTTTTCTATTTTGGCACCGTAGTCGGGCCATGAGTGATTTGTATGATGGATGTTATTTATGTACTTTGATGTGACGTGGCGAGTGTAAGCCAACTATGTTCCTCCCCTTTATATTATTTATGTACATGGGATGTGTAATGATTTCCCGACTTGCGACATTGCTTTCAATGCGGTTATGCCTCTAAGTCGTGCCTCGACACGTGGGAGATATAGCCGCATCGAGGGCGTTACACTAGTGCCCAGTGTCAGTTCCTGTTTGTTGCATGTTTTTTTGTTTCGCAGTAAACCCATATCAAACGGAGTCCAAATGGGATAAAAACTGACGGAGATTTTGTGTGGAATATATGTGATTTTTAGGAAGAAAAATCCACGCGAGACGATGCCTGAGGGGGGCACGAGGCAGGGGGCGCGCCCCAGGGGGGCAGGCGCCCCCTGACTCTCGTGGCCACCCGTTAAGGCAGTTGATGCCCTTCTTTCGCCGCAAGAGAGCTAATATCCGGGTAGAGATCGTGTTAAAATTTCAGCCCAATCGGAGTTACGGATCTCCGAGAATATAAGAAACGGTGAAAGGGCAAAATCTGAGAACGCAGAAACAGAGAGAGACGGAGAGACAGATCCAATCTCGGAGGGGCTCTCGCCCCTCCCACGCCATGGAGACCAAGGACCAGAGGGGAAACCCTTCTCCCATCTAGGGAGGAGGTCAAGGAATAAGAAGAAGGAGGTGGGCTGTCTCCCCCTTGCTTCCGGTGGCGCTGGAGTGCCACCGTGGGCCATCATCATCACTACAATCTTCACCAACAACTTCACCGCCATCATCACCAACTCTTCCCCCCTCTATGCAGTGGTGTAACCTCTCTCTTACCTACTGTAATCTCTACTTAAACATGGTGCTCAACGCTATATATTATTTCCCAATGATGTATGGCTATCCTATGATATTTGAGTAGATTTGTTTTGTCCTATGGGCTATTTGATGATCAAGATTGGTTTGAGTTGCATGTTTTATTATTGGTGCTGTCCTATGGTGCTCTCCGTGTCACGCAAGCGTGAGGGATCCCCGCTGTAGGGTGTTGCAATAGTTCATGATTCTCTTATAGTGGGTTGCATGAGTGACTGAAACACAAACCTGAGTAAGGAGGTTGTTGCATATGGGATAAAGAGGACTTGATGCTTTAATGCTATGGTTGGGTTTTACCTTAATGATCTTTAGTAGTTGCGGATGGTTGCTAGAGTTCCAATCATAAGTGCATATGATCCAGGTAGAGAAAGTATGTTAGCTGATGCCTCTCCCTCAAATAAAATTACAATAATGATTACCGGTCTAGTTATCGATTGCCTAGGGACAAATAAATTTCTCGTAACAAAAAGCTCTCTACTAAAACTAATTTAGTTGTGTCTTTACCTAAACAGCCCCTACGTTTTATTTACGTGATCTTTATTATCTTGCAAACCTATCCAACAACACCTACAAAGTACTTCTAGTTTCATACTTGTTCTAGGTAAAGCGAACATCAAGTATGCGTAGAGTTGTATCGGTGGTTGATAGAACTTGAGGGAATATTTATTTTTCCTTTAGCCCCTCGTTGGGTTCGACACTCTTACTTATCGAAAACTGTTGCGATCCCCTATACTTGTGAGTTATCATGACCTTTTTCTGGCGCCGTTGCCGGGGAGCAATAGCGTGGGGTGAATATTCTCATGTGTGCTTGTTTGCTTTATCACTAAGTAATTTTTATTTGCTGTTTTTAGTTGTCCTTTATCTTTAGTTATGGATATGGAAGACGAAATACCAAAAAAATTAGGTGTACCTGCTGCTCATGGAGATGAGGAACCTCCTAAAACCCTCGATGCTCGTTATGTGACAGATATTATGTACTACTTTGATAATGCAGAGAAAACCCCATTCAATTTGGTAATGGGAGACACGTTGGATCAACATGAATACTTTAGGGATTATCGCTTGACTCAAAAAGGGAAACTATTATGGGATCAAATTTATATGTTGTATTGGTATGCTAGGCAACTATGCTTGAGATATGATTATACTTGTTGCTCTAGGATGAAGGCTCCACACCTTCCCTTTTCATGTGAATTTAATGATAATGAAACTTTGGCTTCTTATGCTAGAGGTATATATGACTACTATGATGTGGAACAAATAGAAGAATTTGGTGCTTTTATGGGTGCTTATGAAATTGAATCTATGTTCAAAGAATATGAAAATCTTTATGATGCTGTCTACAGACCTGAAAATTTAGCTATCCTTCAATATTGTTATGAGAATTATGAATACAATTCTGATATTGATGCATTTATTGAGAAAGTCTCCGCTGTCCCAGAAGAGACTAATATTTTGCAGGAATCTATGGAAGAAGAAATTGATGAAAGTGTGAGCTCATTGGATGAAAAAGATGAGGAGGAGAGCGAAGAACAAAAGGAGGAAGAGCGGATTGATTACCCATGCCCGCCTTCTAATGAGAGTAACTCTTCAACTCATACATTGTTTAATTTCCCTTCATGCTTACCAAAGGATGAATGCTATGATAATTGCTATGATCCCGTTGATTCTTTTGAAATATCCCTTTTTGATGATGCTTGCTATGCTTGTGGCCAAGATGCCAATATGAATTATGCTTATGGAGATGAACTTGCTATATTTCCTTATGTTAAACATTAAATTGTTGCTATTGCACCCACACATGATAGTCCTATTATCTTTTTGAATTCTCCAAACTACACTATATCGGAGAAGTTTGTGCTTATTAAGGATTATATTGATGGGTTGCCTTTTACTACTACACATGATGATTTTGATAAATATAATATGCATGTGCTTGCTGCTCCTACTTGCAATTATTATGAGAGAGGAACTATATCTCCACCTCTCTATGTTTCCCACACGATAAAATTGCAAGAAACTGTTTATACTATGCATTGGCCTTTACTATGTGTGCATGAATTGTTCTTTTATGACATGCCGATGCATAGGAAGAGAGTTAGACTTCATTGTTACATGATATATATTGCTTTGTGCTCACTACTAAATAATAAATCATTGTTAATTAAAATTGGCTTTGATATACCTTGGGATCCGGGTGGATTCACTACTTGAGCACTATATGCCTAGCTTAATGGCTTTAAAGAAAGCGCTTCCAGGGAGACAACCCGAAAGTTTTAGAGAGTAATTTATTTCTGTTTAGTTCTTTCATATAGTTTAAAAACAACAAAAATAAAGAGGGGAACCCAAAACTTTTTCAAAAAGGAAAGTGAAAGTGAGAAAGACGAGTATTGTTGAAGTGGGAGCTAGCCTTGAACTTTGTTCATGCTCACGAAAACTTTGTGAATCTTGATTACAGAAACTTTTCAATAAAAATAATTATCCCCTTGTACAATTCCATTGTATTATAAAAATAATGTGCCAAGGTTTGCCTTTAGGATGTTTACAATGCTTGTTGGTTTGTACGGTGCAGGACAGAAACTATGGCTGTAGTGCGCGATTTTACATTTTTTTACTGGAATGTCAAACGGTTCTGATTCCTTTTGCACTGTCTTTCTGTGCAAATTGTTTATTTTTCCTAATTTTTGCAGAATTTTTCAAGTATCATATGTATGGTGAATGTTCAGATTATTACAGACTGTTCTGTTTTAGACAGATTCTGTTTTTGATGCATAGTTTGCTCGTTTTGATGAAACTATCGATTTATATCAGTGGATTAAGCCATGAAAAATTTATACTACAGTAGAAACAATGCGAAAACAAAATATGAATGGGTCTGGAATAGTACTTAGAGTAGTGATTTGCTTTGTTATACTAACGGATCTTACCGAGTTTTCTGTTGAAGTTTTGCGTGGATGAAGTGTTCGATGATCGAGAAGGTCTCGATGTGAGAAGAAGGAAGAGAGGAAAGAGCTCAAGCTTGGGGATGCCCGAGGCACCCCAAGTAAATATTCACGGAGACTCAAGCGTCTAAGCTTGGGGATGCCCCGGAAGGCATCCCCTCTTTCTTTAACAAGTATCGGTATGTTTTCGGATTCGTTTCGTTCATGCGATATGTGCAATCTTGGAGCGTCTTTTGCATTTAGTTTTCATTTTTCTTTTATGCACCATGCTGGTATGAGATAGTCCTTGGTTGATTTATAGAATGCTCTATGCACTTCACTTATATCTTTTGAGTATGGCTTTATAGAATGCTTCATGTGCTTCACTTATATCATTTGAAGTTTGGATTGCCTGTTTCTCTTTACATAGAAAACCGCCATTTGTAGAATGCTCTTTTTCTTCACTTATATTTGTTAGAGCATGGGCATATCTTTTGTAGAAAGAATTAACTCTCTTGCTTCACTTATATCTATTTAGAGAGATGACTGGAATCGGTCATTCACTTGGTTAGTCATAAAATCCTACATAAAACTTGTAGATCACTAAATATGATATGTTTGATTCCTTGCAATAGTTTTGCGATATAAAGATGGTGATATTGGAGTCATGCTAGTGGGTAGTTGTGGATTGTAGAAATACTTGTGTTGAGGTTTGTGATTCCCGTAGCATGCACGTATGGTGAACCGTTATGTAACGAAGTCAGAGCATGATTTATTTATTGATTGTCTTCCTTATGAGTGGCGGTCGGGGATGAGCGATGGTCTTTTCCTACCAATCTATCCCCTAGGAGCATGCGCGTAGCACTTTTTTTGATAGCTAACAGAGTTTTGCAATAAGTATGTGAGTTATTTATGACTAATGTTGAGTCCATGGATTATACGCACTCTCACCCTTCCATCATTGCTAGCCTCTCTAGTATCGCGCAAATTTCGCTGGTACCATAAACCCACCATATACCTTCCTCAAAACAGCCACCATACCTACCTATCATGGCATTTCCATAGCCATTCCGAGATATATTGCCATGCAACTTCCATCATCATCATATACATGACTTGAGCATGATTGTAAGATAGCTAGCATGATGTTTTCATGGCTTGTCCGTTTTTTGATGTCATTGCTACGCTAGATCATCGCACCTCCTGGTAAACCGCTGGAGGCATTCATATAGAGTCATATCTTTGTTCTAGTATCGAGTTGTAAGTAAATAAAAGTGTGATGTTCATTATTATTAGAGCATTGCCCCAGTGAGAAAAGGATGATGGAGACTATGATTCCCCCACAAGTCGGGATGAGACTCCGGACTTAAAAAAAATAAAAGAGGCCAAAGAAGCCCAAATAAAAAAAGAGGCCAAAGAAGCCCACCAAAAAATAAAGAAAAAACAAAAAAATGAGAGAAAAAGAGAGAAGGGGCAATGTTACTATCCTTTTACCACACTTGTGCTTCAGAGTAGCACCATGTTCTTCATATAGAGAGTCTCTTAGAGTTATCACTTTCATAAACTAGTGGGAATTTTCATTATAGAACTTGGCTTGTATATTCCGATGATGGGCTTACTCAAACGCCCGAGGTCTTCATGAGCAAGCAAGTTGGATGCACACCCACTTAGTTTTCATTCTGAGCTTTCATACACTTATAGCTCTTAGTGCATCCGTTGCATGGCAATCCCTACTCACTCACATTGATATCTATTGATGGGCATCTCCATAGCCCGTTGATACGCCTAGTTGATGTGAGACTATCTTCTCCTTTTTGTATTCTCCACAACCACCATTCTATTCCACCTATAGTGCTATGTCCATGGCTCACGCTCATGTATTGCATGCAAGTTGAAAAGGTTTGAGAACGTCAAAAGTATGAAACAATTGCTTGGCTTGTCATCGGGGTTGTGCATGATTTGAATATTTTGTGTGGTGAAGATGGAGCATAGCCAGACCATATGATTTTGTAGGGATAACTTTCTTTGGGCATGTTATTTTGAAAAGACATGATTGCTTTGTTAGTAGGCTTGAAGTATTATTGTTTTTATGTCAAATGATAGACTATTGCTTTGAATCACTCGTATCTTAACATTCATGCCATGATTAGATATGTGATCAAGATTATGCTAGGTAGCATTCCACATCAAAAATATCTTTTTATCATTTACCTACTCGAGGACGAGCAGGAATTAAGCTTGGGGATGCTGATACGTCTCCGTCGTGTCTATAATTTTTGATTGTTCCATGCCAATATTCTACAACTTTCATATACTTTTGGCAACTTTTTATACTATTTTTGGGACTAACATATTGATCCAGTGCCCAGTGTCAGTTCCTGTTTGTTGCATGTTTTTTGTTTCGTAGTAAATCCATATCAAACGGAGTCCAAACGGGATAAAAACTGACGGAGATTTTTTTTGGAATATATGAGACTTTTGGGAAGAAAAATTCACGCGAGACGATGCCGAGGGGGCCACGAGGCAGGGGGCGCGCACCAGGGGGGCAGGCGCGCCCTGACCCTCGTGGCCACCCCGTAAGACGGTTGATTCCCTTCTTTTGCCGCAAGAAAGATAATATCCATATAGAGATCGTGTTAAAATTTCAGCCCAATTGGAGTTACAGATCTCCGGGAATATAAGAAACGGTGAAAGGGCAAAATCTGATAACACAGAAACAGAGAGACACAGAGAGACATATCCAATCTCGGAGGGGCTCTCGCCCCTCCCATGCCATGGAGACCAAGGACCAGAGGGGAAACCCTTCTCCCAGCTAGGGAGGAGGTCAAGGAAGAAGAAGAAGGAGGGGGGCTCTCTCCCCCTCGCTTCCGGTGGCGTCGGAGTGCCACCGGGGGCCATCATCATCACCACAATCTTCACCAACAACTTCACCGCCATCATCACCAACTCTTCCCCCCTCTATGCAGTGGTGTAACCTCTCTCTTACCCGCTGTAATCGCTACTTAAACATGGTGCTCAACGCTATATATTATTTCCCAATGATGTATGGCTATCCTATGATGTTTGAGTAGATCTGTTTTGTCCTATGGGCTATTTGATGATCAAGATTGGTTTAATGCTATGGTTGGGTTTTACCTTAATGATCTTTAGTAGTTTCGGATGCTTGCTAGAGTTCCAATCATAAGTGCATATGATCCAAGTAGAGAAAGTATGTTAGCTTATGCCTCTCCCTCAAATAAAATTGCAATAATGATTACTGGTCTAGTTATCGATTGCCTAGGGACAAATAACTTTCTCATAACAAAAAGCTCTCTACTAAAACTAATTTAGTTGTGTCTTTACCTAAACAGCCCCTACTTTTTATTTACGTTATCTTTATTATCTTGCAAACCTATCCAACGACACCTACAAAGTACTTCTAGTTTCATAGTTGTTCTAGGTAAAGCGAACATCAAGTGTGCGTAGAGTTGTATCGGTGGTCGATAGAACTTGAGGGAATATTTGTTTTGCCTTTAGCTCCTCGTTGGGTTCGACACTCTTACTTATCGAAAACTGTTGCGATCCCCTATACTTGTGGGTTATCAATCTACTACAAGGAGTAATCAACACTACTAGCAACCCACAGGTACCAATCTGAGGTTTTGAGACAAAGATTGGATACAAAAGATGAACTAGGGATTGAGAGGAGATGGTGCTAGTGAAGATGTTGATGGAGATTGACCCCCTCCTGATGAGAGGATCGATGGTGATGATTTCCCCCTCCTGGAGGGATGTTTCCCCGGCAGAACAGCTCCGCCGGAGCCCTAGATTGGTTCCGCCAAGGTTCCACCTCGTGGCGGCGGTGTTTCGTCCCGAAAACTTGCTAATGATTTTTTCCAGGGTGAAAGACTTCATATAGACAAAGATGGGTACCGGAGGCCTGCCAGCGGGCCCATGAGACAGGGGGGCGCGCCCCACCCTCGTGGATGGTGGGTGGCCCCCCTCTGGTGCTTTCTTCGCCCATTTTTTTTATATATTCCAAAGCTGACTTCCGTAGAGTTTCAGGACTTTTGGAGTTGTGCAGAATAGGTCTCTAATATTTGCTCCTTTTCCAGCTGCCGGCATTCTCCCTCTTCGTTCAAACCTTATAAAATAAGAGAGAATAGGCATAAGTATTGTGACATAATGTGTAATAATAGCCCACACAATAAATATCGATGTAAAAGCATGATGCAAAATGGACGTATCTAGGGGCGCCTCCCCTAGGGCAGCCCCCTCCCGGCTTGGGGGGCAAGTTTCCTAGGGGTGGGGGCGCCCAAACCCATATAGGGTTTCCCCTATGGCCGCCGCCCCTCCCCTAGGGTGCCTCCTCCCCCCTTCCCCTATATATAGTGAGGGAGAGAGAGGGCAGCCGCACTCCCTTCCTTGGCACAGCCCTTCCCCTCTCCAACACCTCCTCCTCCTCTATCGTGCTTGGCGAAGCCCAGCCGGAGAACTGCAAGCTCCACCACCACGTCGTCATGCTGCCGGAGCTCTCCCTCAACTTCTTCTCTCCCCTTGCTGGATCAAGAAGGAGGAGACATCCCCGGGCTGTACGTGTGTTGAATGCGGAGGCGCCGTCCGTTCGGTACTAGATCGGATCTTTCGCGATTTGAATCGCCGCGAGTACGACTCCCTCATCCGCGTTCCTTGTAACGCTTCTGCTTATCGATCTTCAAGGGTATGAAGATGCACTCCCTCTCTCTTGTTGCTAGCATCTCCTAGATTGATCTTGGTGACGCGTAGGAATTTTTTTTGAATTATTGCTACGTTCCCCAACAGTGGTATCAGAGCTAGGTCTATGCGTAGATTCTATGCATGAGTAGAACACAAAGTAGTTGTGGGCGATGATTTGGTCAATTTGCTTACTATTACTAGTCTTATCTTGATTCGGCGGCATTATGGGATGAAGCGGCCCGGACCAACCTTACAGGTACTCTTACGTGAGACTGGTTCCGCTGACAGACATGCACTTGATGCATAAGGTGGCTAGAAGGTGTCTGTCTCTCCCACTTTAGTCGGATCAGATTCGATGAAGAGGGTCCTTATGAAGGGTAAATAGCAATTGGCATATCACCGTTGTGGCTTTTGCATAGGTAAGAAACGTTCTTGCCAGAAACCCATAGTAGCCACGTAAAACATGCAACAACAATTAGAGGACGTCTAACTTGTTTTTGCAGGGTATGCTTTGTGATGTGATATGGCCAAAAGGATGTGATGAATTATATATATGTGATGTATGAGATTGATCATGTTCTTGTAATAGGAATCACGACTTGCATGTAGATGAGTATGACAACCGGCAGGAGCCATAGGAGTTGCCTTAATTTATTGTATGACCTGCGTGTCAATGAAAAACACCATGTAATTACTTTACTTCATTGCTAATCATTAGCCATAGTAGTACAAGTAATAGTTGGCGAGACAACTTCATGAAGACGCGATGATGGAGATCATGATGATGGATATCATGGTGTCATGCCGGTGACGAAGGTGATCATGCCATGCCACGAAGATGGAGATCAAAGGCACAAGATCATATTGGCCATATCATGTCACTTTATGATTTTCATGTGATGTTTGTCATGGTTACAACTTATTTTCTTAGAACGACGGTAGCATAAATAAGATGATCCCTCACTAAAAATTTAAAGAAATGTGTTCCCCCTAACTGTGCACCATTGCGAAGGTTCGTTGTTTCAAAGCACCACGTGATGATCGGGTGTGATAGATTCTAACGTTCGCATACAAGGGGTGTAAGCCAGATTTACACATGTGATACACTTAGGTTGACTTGACAAGCCTAGCATGTACAGACATGGCCTCGGAACACAAGAGACCGAAAGGTCGAACATGAGTCGTATAGTAGATACGATCAACATGGAGATGTTCACCGTTGGTGACTAGTCCGTCTCACGTGATGATCGGACACGGCCTAGTCGATTCGGATCATGTATCACTTAGATGACTAGAGGGATGTCTATCTAAGTGGGAGTTCATTAAATAATTTGATTAGATGAACTTAATTATCATGAACATAGTCTAAATTGTCTTTGCAAATTATGTTGTGGATTAATAGCTCGCGCTTTATCTCCTTGTTTTAATACACTCCTAGAGAAAGACTAAGTTGAAACATATTGTAAGAAATTGTGCGGACTAGGGCCGTAGTCTGAGGATTGTCCTCACTGCTACACAGAAGGCTTCTATCCTTGATGCACCGCTCGGTGTGCCAACCCCTCTGGCGTCGTTTGTGGATGTTGTGAACATCTGGCAGACATGTTCCGATGACTACCTGATAGTTTAGTGCGCCATGCTTTACGGCTTAGAGTCGGGGCTCCAAAAGCATTTTGAACACCATGGAACATATGAGATGTTCCAAGAGCTGAAATTGGTATTTCAGGCGCATGCCCATGTTGAGAGGTTGAGACCTCTGACAAGACCTTTGCCTACAAGATGAAGGAGAATAGCCCAGCTAGTGAGCATGTGCTCGGAATGTCTGGGTGCTTCAATCGCTTGAATCAAGTGGGAGTTAATCTTCCAGATAAGAGAGTGATTGACACAAGTTCTCCAATCACTATCACCAAGCTACTAGAGTTTCATGATGAACTATAACATGCAAGGGAAGATGATCCCGGAGCAGTTCATCGTGCTTAACACCGTGAAGGTAGAAATCAAGAAGGAGGATCAAGTGTTGATGGTTAACAAGACCACTAGTTTCAAAGAAGGGAAAGGGAAAGAAGGGAAAGTTCATGAACGGCAAGCCAGTTGCCGCTCCAGTAAAGAAACCCAAGAACCCAAACCTGAGACGAAGTGCTTCTATTAGGGGAACGGTCACTGGTAGCGGAACTGCCTCAAATACTTGGTAGATAAGAAGGTTGGCAACTTCAAGAAAAGTATATTTGATATATGTGTACCTCACTAGTACTCCTAGTAGCACATGGGTATTAGATATCGGTTCAGTTGCTAATATTGGTAAGTCGAAACAAAAGCTACGGAATAAATGGAGACTAGCTAAGGGCGAGGTGATGATGTGTGTTGGAAGTGGTTCCAAGGTTGATGTGATCACCATCGCACGCTCCCTCTACCTTCGGGATTAGTGTTGAACCCAGATAAATGTTGTTTGCATTGGTGTCTGCGTTGAGCGTGAACATGATTAGATCATGTTTACTGCAATACAGTTATTCATTTAAGTCAGAGAATAATGGTTATTCTGTTTACATGAATAACACCTTCTATGGTCATGCACCCAATGTGAATGGTTTATTGAATCTCGGTCGTAGTGATACACATGTTCATAACATTGATGCCAAAAGGTGTAGAGTTGATAATGATAGCACCACTGTCTTGTGGCACTACCGCTTAGGTCATATTGGTGTAAAGTGCATGAAGAACCTCCATGCTAATGGACTTTTGAAGTCACTTGATTTTGAATCACTTGACACATGAGAACCATGCCTCGTTCGCAAGATGATCTTTGGAACAATGGAACGGGCAAGTGACTTGTTGGAAAACATACATGTTGATGTGTGCGGTCCGATGAGTATTGACGCGTGCGGTGGATATCGTTATTGTCTCACCTTCACCAATGAATTGAGTAGATATGGGTACATTTACTTAATGACGCATAAGTTTGAAACGTTTTAAAAGTTCAAGCAATTTCAGAGTGAAGTTGAGTATCATCGTAACAAGAAGATCAAGTTCCTACGATCTGATCAAGGGGAGAGTATCTGAGTTATGAGTTTGGCAATCACTTAAGACAAGGTGGAATAGTTTCATAGTTGACGCCACCTGGAACACCATAGCGTAATGGTGTGTCCGAACATCGTAATCACACCCTATTGGATATGGTGCGATCTATGATGTCTCTTACAGATCTACCGCTATCATTTTGGGGTTATGCATTAGAGACAACTACATTCACTTTAAATAGGGCACCATCTAAATTCCATGGAGACGACACCGTATGAACTATGGTTTGGCAAGAAACCTAAGTTGTTGTTTCTTAAGGTTTGGGGCTGCGATGCCTATGTCGATACGCTTCCGCCAGAAAAGCTCAAACCCAAAGCAGACAATTGTGTCTTCATAGAATACCCAAAGAAGATGATTGGGTATACCTTCCATCTCAGATCTGAGGGAAAAGTGTTTATCGCTATAAACATGTCCTTTCTCGAGAAAGAGTTTTCTCTTGAAAGAATTGAGTGGGAGGAAGATAGAACTTGATGAGGTTGTTGAACCTTCACTTCAACCAGAGAGTAGCGCAGCATAGAAAGATGTTTCTGTGGCACCTACGTCAGTTGAAGAGAAAGCTAATGATGATGATCATGGAGCTTCAGATCAAGTTACTATCGAACCTCGTAGGTCGACAAGGGTGCGTCCAACTTCTGAGTAGTAACCCTGTCTTAAAGGGCATGTTGTTGGACAACAGTGAACCAACGAGCTATGGAGAAGCAATGGTGGGCCCAGATTCCAACAAATGGCTAGGAGCCATGAAATCCGAGATAGGATCCATGTATGAGAACAAAGTATGGACTTTGGTGGACTTGCCCGATGATCGGCAAGCCATTGAGAATAAATGGATCTTTAAGAAGAAGATAGACACTGATGGTAATGTCACCATTTATGAAGCTCGACTTGTCTCAAAGAAGTTTCGACAAGTCCAAGGTTGACTGTGATGAGACTTTCTTAACCATAGCGATGCTAAAGTCTGTTAGAATTATGTTAGCAGTTGCTGCATTTTCATTTAGGAAATCTAGCAGATGGATGTCAAAACAAAGTTTCCTTGACGGTTTCCGTGAGGAAAGGCTATATGTGATACAACTAGAAGGTTTTGTCAATCCTAAGGATGCTAAAAGGTATGCAAACTCCGGTGATCCTTCTATGGACTGGAGCAAGCATCTCGGAGTTGGATCATACGCTTTGATGAGGTGATCAAAACTTTTGAGTTTATACGAAGTTTGCAAGAAACTTGTATTTACAAGAAAGTGAGTGGGAGCACTACAACATTTCTGAGAAGTATATGTGGATGACATATTGTTGATCAGAAATGATGTAAAATTTCTGGAAAGCATAAAGGGTTGTTTGAATGGAGTCTTTCAAAGGAAGACCTTGGTAAAACTGCTTACATACTGGGTATCAAGATCTATAGAGATAGATCAAGACGCCTGATAAGACTTTCACAGAGCACATACCTTGACATGATCTTGAAGGAGTTCAAGATGGATCGGTCAAAGAAGGAGTTCTTGCCTGAGTTGTAAGGTGTGAAGTTAAGACTTGATGCTCGACCACGGCAGAAGAAAGAGAAAGAACGAAGGTCGTCCCCTATGCCTTAGCCATAGGCTCTATACAATATGCCATGCTATGTACCACACCTGATATGTGACTTGCCAGTGTCTGGCAAGGGGGTACAAGAGTGATCTAGGAGTGGATCATTGGACAACGGTCAATATTGTCCTTAGGAATAAGGAAATGTTTCTCGGTTATGGAGGTGATAAAGAGTTCGGCGTAAAGGGTTACGTCGATGCAAGCTTTAACACCTATGCGGATGACTCTGAGTAGCAAACTGGATACGTATAGTAGAGCAACCATTTGGAATAGCTCCAATTGGAGCATGGTAGCAACATCTACAATATGAAATAGAGATTTGTGAAGTACACACGGATCTGAATGTTGCAGACCCGTTGACTAAAACTCTCTCATAAGCATAACATGATCAAACCCTAGAACTCATTGAGTGTTAATCACATGGTGATGTGAACTTGATTATTGACTCTAGTAAACTCTTGGGTGTTAATCACATGGTGATGTGAACTAGATTATTGACTCTAGTAAACTCTTTGGGTGTTAGTCACATGGCGATGTGAACTATGAGTGTTAATCACATGGTGATGTGAACTAGATTATTGACTCTAGTGCAAGTGAGAGACTATTGGAAATATGCCCTAGAGGCAATAATAAAATGGTTATTATTATATTTCCTTGGTCATGATAATTGTCTATTATTCATGCTATAATTGTATTAACCGGGAACCATAATACATGTGTGAATACATAGACCACAACATGTCCCTACTGAGCCTCTAGTTGACTAGTTCGTTGATCAATAGATGGTTGTGGTTTCCTGACCATGGACATTGGATGTCGTTGATAACGGGATCACATCATTAGGAGAATGATGTGATGGACAAGACCCAATCCTAAGCATAGCACAAGATCGTGTAGTTTGTTCGCTAGAGCTTTTCTAATGTCAAGTATCATTTCCTTAGACCATGAGATTGTGTAACTCCCGGATACCGTAGGAGTGCTTTGGGTGTATCAAACGTCACAACGTAACTGGGTGACTATAAAGATGCACTACATGTATCTCCGAAAGTGTCTATTGGGTTGGCACAAATAGAGACTGGGATTTGTCACTCCGTGTGACAGAGAGGTAGCTCTGGGCCCACTCAGTAACGCATCATCATAATGGGCTCAATGTGACTAAGGAGTTAGTCACGGGATCATGTGTTACGAAACGAGTAAAGATACTTGCCAGTAACGAGATTGAACGAGGTATAGAGATACTGACGATCGAATCTCGGGCAAGTAATATACCGATAGACAAAGGGAATTGTATACAGGATTGATTGAATCCTCGATATCGTGGTTCATCCGATGAGATCATCATGGAACATATGGGAGCCAACATGGGTATCTAGATCCCGTTGTTGGTTATTGGCCGGAAAGATGTCTCGGTCATGTCTGCATGGTTGCCGAACCCGTAGGGTCTACACACTTAAGGTTCTGTGACGCTAGAGTTGTAATGGGAATATTATGTGGTTACCGAAGGTTGTTCGGAGTCCCGGATGAGATCACGGACGTGACGAGGAACTCCGGAATGGTCCAGAGGTGAACATCGATATATTGGACGAAGGGTATTGGAGTCCGGAATTGTTCTAGGAGTACCGAGTGACGACCAGCGTGACCGAAAGGTGTTTCGGAGGCCCTGACAAGCGTTGGGGGCCTTATGGGCCAAGGGGAGGGGGCACACCAACCCACTAAGGGGCTGTGCGCCCCTCGCACCCCCTCTCACGTAACCTGGAGAGGTGGGGCGCCTCCCCTAGGGCAGCCGCCCCTCCCGGCTTGGGGGGTAAGTTTCTTACAGGTCGAGGCGCCCAAACCCATATAGGGTTTCCCCTGTGGCCACCGCCCCTCCCCTAGGGAAACCCTAGGGCACCTCCTCCTCCCCCTTCCTCCTATATATAGTGAGGGAGAGAGAGGGAAGCCGCACCCCCTTCCCCGGCGCAACCCTTCCCCTCTCCAACACCTTCTTCCCCTCCGTAGTGCCTGGCGAAGCCCTACCGGAGAACTGCAAGCTCCACCACTATGTCGTCGTGCCGCCGGAGCTCTCCCTCAACTTCTCCTCTCCCCTTGCTGGATCAAGAAGGAGGAGACGTCCCCGGGCTGTACGTGTGTTGAACGCGGAGGCGCCGTCCGTTCGGCGCTAGATCGGATCTTCCGCGATTTGAATCGCCGCGAGTACGACTCCATCATCCGTGTTCCTTGTAACGCTTCCTCTTAGCGATCTTCAAGGGTATGAAGATGCACTCCCTCTCTCTCGTTGCTAGCATCTCCTAGATTGATCTTGGTGACACGTAGGAATTTTTTTGAATTATTTCTACGTTCCCAAACAGGCCTCCGATAGGCGTGCCTGTTACACCGCCTCCTCCTCCGCCGCCTTGCGCCGCTCCTCCTCTGCGCTTTCCTACATGGCAGCCGCCAGCACCAACTGGTAGGCCTCCTCCTCCAAGTCCTCGTCACGCATGACGGGGGGCGACGGGGTGCTAGCCCGCACGTGCTGGACGCCACGCCGACGCTAATCCTTGTGCTCGAGGGTGTACAAGACCTCCCAATCGGGAGAGCCTGCTACCTAGAAGGGGTTGAGGCGCTGCTCCAGCGGCATCTGCTCCCGCCGGCGCCGCACCTCCTCCGCATGCGTCTGCGCCAACCGCAGCACCTTCGGCATTGGGATCGTACCCGGATCCAAATGCCATTCATGTGGCAGGGTCACGTCGGGTAAGGGAGGGGGTGCGGTTCTCCCAGTGCCACCTCGCCTGGTGCACTGGGAGTGGAGCCGTTGCCTCGCCGAGCGGGCAGACGTCGGCGGAGGATGGTGGAGCGCGAGTGTACGCGAAGAGTCAGCGCCTTGCCCTTGTTCTTGCCGGCGAAAAAGCCCATGGTGGCACGTGTTAGGGTAGGGTTGTCGCCAGCGGGGGAGCAACAGGGTGGCTAGATGGGGACGGGAGGCTGGAAGAGGATGAGGCTGCACCCCCCCCCCTCGCCTCCGCACGCCCGAATTAAAAAGGACGCTCGCCCTCGTTGACGTGTGTGCTCGCGGTCTGTGGTCGTCATTAATAAAGACGCCAGAGGTAATTGACCGGCCGCCGTGTGCTGACGCGCAGACACCGAGCAGACACACGTGTGTCCGCGCCGACACATTTCATGCTCAAATTTAAATTGGAAATGGGTCCGCGCAAACGCGAAGCGGACGCGTTTTGAGAACGAATCGCTCGTTGGACCATCATTTTTATGCACATTGACAAATATGGACGGATGAAATGGGTCCGCGTTGGAGTTGCTTTGATCGACTCGCACCAATGGTGGTAGCGTGCCGCCGCACAGGATACGATATTTCGTATACGAATATTGTCCGACGAAGGAGATCGAACCTCACGTGAGTAGGACTCATGCAGCGACCGCTGTATTTCGCATCGTATAATAATCGGAAAAAGGACTAGTCGTAGGTGCAATAGTTTCTTACGTACAGTAGTACTTCTTTCATTCCGAATTACTTGTCGGAAGTATGGATATATCTAGATGTATTTTAGTTATATATATTCATTTCTACGACAAGTAATTTAAAATGAAGGAAGTATATATCTTTTTTTTAGACAATGCAGTCGTGTATATAAACGGGGCGGTGTTGGATGCACCGTACGCAACGGATCTAGATCGGTCTTCCGGTACGAAGGTTCCCACATAAATCTTGCAGGATTTAGGTTAGAACTCGCGTTACCCCACCCGAGTTCCGATAGAAAGCCTGCCAACGCCGTCGCCCTTATAATAATTAGAAGCAACATTACGCGCAATAGTTAGGTTTATTAGCCTATTTGCATGTATGGGCCCGAGCCAGTCAACGTGCGCATATTTGCAAAATCCCCCTGCCTTTCCTTGTAATGAACCTGCAGTACAGGCTCGATAGGTTTGATTTCTGTTTGTTCTACTCAAAGAGATCTGAGCTTTGATTTCTCATGATACTTCTATTTTCTGTTGCTTTCTTGTGCAGGATCTGAAGTATCAACCTCTTTAATATTCCTTCTCCCAGCAGCGGCGCACTTCGTCGGTTGTGTCCCGCTCGCCACTCTCCTCCCACCCAGTGGTCAGCTCTTCCTGAATGTTGTTGGCCATGCTTTTGCTATTACTTATTTTCTTTTACTTAGCTTGTAGTGATTTTCCTCTCCGATGAAAGATCTATAAGTTGTTTTGTTTGATATAACATTTGTGTCTTGCGAATACGACAATAATCAATAAAGAGTAAAAAATGCTACTCATATATCTAGTGCTAACCATACACTTGATTAGAAATTAATTTCTTTTAGCAAGCAAATTTCAATTTTCAAACTTCAATCTTTTGTGACCACATTAACTGAAAATACAAGATCTCCTGACAATCTTCTCAATGATAAAAAAAAGGTATGGCTATATTCGAGCTAGCTACAGAGTCAATCTTTTTCATCATATAGACTATTTACTTTGTGATCACAGTATCGAAAATTCGATATGGCTCATACTACCATATGGTAACATTATCTGAGCAGTTGGTCTATCTTGGGATCCACGCGCACAGCTGTATTCAATGTGTATTGCTACGGCGAGTTATTTATAGAACAGTACCCACGCGGCGTGTCCTTTCTCCTTTATGGCCAGGACCTACCTTCGTCCGCTACGATCTCGGCCGTGATTCTTTTTTTTGGACCGTCAACACACCCAACCGTAAACACCTTGTACAAGTCCAAAATTTAAAAGTTCAAACTACCTGACCCTCTCAGCACGGGCATGCCAGCCGCGTGGCACTGTGCGCCTCCAACATGCATGGTTTCCTTTCAAATCAACATCTACCAGAAGAGTTGCACGCATAGTACTGCTAATGCATTTATTCAGACATACACAAATAAAATTCAGTTATCTCTCAGTACAGTTTACTACACTTATCATGATAATAGTTCATTAGCGTGCAGTTACATCCACTTTGGCCCTAACCCCTACAGCAAGACACTGCGCAACATTACCCGCTGGCCTTGTTCTTCTTGTGCCCAGCGACACCACACTTGCTGCACTTGGCCTCCTTCCTCTGAACTTTCGAGACATCTCTCTGCAGGCTGGTTGTTCTTCTGTGGCCTTGAATTTTGCAGACGCTACAGAATCTACCCCTCTTACTCATGCCTTCCTAAGGTAGCCGATCTCTCGCGTTCGTTGGCCTCCCTGCACTTCTCTTATTTGATGGCACTCCCAGGCCAACCAAAGGATTGTTGTGGCCTGACAACATGACATCCTCATCTTGCCCAGCTTTGCTATATCCTTCATCTACATTGCCTTGTTTCTTGCCAATTGCAAGATCCTCTAGTCCAAGCCCATACCTCGCCTGGTCGAAAGGAGCCATGAAAGTCATTGCTTAATTGAAGAGCCCCATAGTGTATCATAAGCTTCGACACTGGCGTCATCCAACCTGACCAACTCCAACGCCTGCACATACATGCGATTATGCCGGAAAGTCAGCGATGTAGAGCCAAGCTGATCTCGCTGGTAGTGCTACAGGTGCTCCGGCAGTATTTCTCGAGCATCCTTGGTAGCACAACCTTCAGAATATGGTAGCACAACATGCCCATGTGCTCAAACAGCCCACATTCGCACTCAAACTCTGAGCCATTGTCAGCCATATAGGAAAACAACCCTGCTCCACTTTTCGCGGCTCTCCGGACGTGTGTGGGCTGTGCCTTGTACAATGCATGCTTCTCCACCTCCTCTACCTGATATCCCCCAGCCTCGTATAGGACTAGCCCAAACTGCTCAGAACATTGCACGGGTGTACACCTTGCTGGTGTGCATCTCAATGAAAGAATTTATCCGTAAGACTACACACGCCTGCACAGAACATCATGTTAGAACTCAGGCATAGCTAGAAAGGTTTTGTCTCGATGAAACCCCACTAACAATTTTAATTCTCTTCTCTTCATAACTATACTCCTATTGGAGATCAAACAGCAACCGCATGTACTGCCTGACAAACTTATGCATCGGAGAGCCGGGTGGCACATAGTTCTTGAGCATATGGTTCACACTCTCGCTCGTTTGGGTGCTGGTCAGTTTTCACAGAAAACATCCTTGAAATAAGGTTCGCACTCTCACTCCTACTGCATGAATTTGTAGAAGTCGTACCCTCAGTCAACAAGTCAAAATTCGTGCATAATTCTAGCTTAACAACCTCCTCTCCATCTCGTTCCGCAAAGCCTCTTATTGTTTTTTCGAGGCCCCCCATCCTAACAGGACAGAGGGTTCTCTCTGCCAGGTTAGCGCATAAACGAACTCTGCATGAAAAATAACACATCCAGTACATCAGCGATGCAGCACACAAAACTGGACAGCGGGATCAGTCTTTTTTTGTTTTTAATTTTGCATGTTCTCTCTCTGTGAAAACATGCTCCTTCATTAAGAGCAAGTCCAGCAGCGCCCCGAAACCCTCCCCGATCGTTATTTTAGGGGAGAATAGCAAAAAAAACGCCTCCAGCAGTTCCCCGATCCCCTCCCCATTTTTCTGGTCTCCCCCAAATCGCCCTCTCTCTCTCCCCTCTATCTAGGGGAATGACGACCTCCCCGATCCCCTCCCCGACTCGCTGGTGGAGGCAATGGCTGCGTCCGGAAATCTCCCTCCCACCACCACGCCGCCGCCGCCACTGCATCCCAGGTTCGTTCATTCACTGATTTTCTCTCAGATCCGAGCAAAGTAGCAAATCTAGGGAGGGAGAGAGGTCGCCGTCAGGCAGTGGATATAGGGGCGCGGCCATTGTGGCTTGATTGAAGAGCCATCGGGCATTGGATACAGGGGGACGGGCATGGCCGTCGTGGCTGAAGGTGAGGATGGGCTCGAAGGGAGGAACCCTGCTTGGGGTAGAGAGCAGAGCGGGAGGGGGTCTGCTAGCAGCTGCTGCTGGAGGGGATTGAAGGGAGGAGGGAGGAGCTCCTGCTCGGGTAGAGAGCAGAGCGGGAGGAGGTCTGCCAGCAGCTGCTGCTGGAGGGGATTGAAGGGAGGAGCTGTTGTTTCATGTAGAGGAAGACCAGAGAAGGAGAGATAGGGTTGGATGCTGGTGTGGGCTGGCTGGTGGAGTTGTTGCATGCATGCAAATATGGATAGACAAAGGTGATGTTCCAGATTGCTTGTGCGTCTTCAGTGCTACTACTATTGCTATTTATTTGAGAAAGAGTACAGAGATGTGAGATAGAGAGATATGTGCAGGACCAAATAGCACACAGATGTGACATAGAGAGCAGCAAGCAGAGAGAGATTGCTGCACATTTTTACATACAGAACATAGAGATAGCTTGCTAGAAATTTTTGCTACTTCTACTACTATTTATTTGTGTTGAAGCTTATTGTTTCTTGTTTCTATTTCAGATTTTGGTAATGGACGATCAGAGTTATTTTGATCTATTGCATAATGATGCCGGATTGAATGATTTGCACTGGACTGAAGAACAACATGTCGATCTTGAAGGGCATGTAGAACAAGAAATTGATCTCGAAGGGCTTGAAGAACAACAAACTGATCTCGAAGAGACTGAAGAGTCTACCCCTGTGAAAGCAAGGTCTTCGAAAGCAAAGGCGAAGAAAGCAAGCGCTTCGAAGAGGCAAAAGAATTTCAGCAAGGCTGAAGACTTAACTTTGGTGGATGCGTACCTCGAGATAACTCAAGATCCAATCATAGGAGTAGACCAATCTTGTGATTGTTATTGGAAAAGAATCGACGCTTACTTCCATGCCAATAAATCTGAAGACCATGGTCACACACAAGGTTCTCTTCAGCATCGTTGGGCTATTATTCAAGAACAAGTGAATAGGTTTTGTGCATGTTATAGTCAGGTCCAAAATAGGAACCAAAGTGGGATGACACGTGAAAATAAGGTAACAAATATGCTTTGCATGGTTCCTGTTTTGTTCATATCTTTGTTGTGCTGATGCATATGTATTAATGTAGCTATGTCAAGCGATTGTTCTCTATGCCAATGGAGACAAGGCAAATAAATCATTTGGATTGATGCATTGCTTTAATAAGTTGGAAGACACCGGGAAGTGGAAATCTCGGCCCTAGAAAAAACAGAAGACATCCTCCTTGGATACTCCTAATTCATCATCTGCTAGTTTGTTTGAGGATGAAGCTACATCTCCCTCTAAAGTTGTTCCCAAGAAAAGGCCACCTGGAATCAAGAGGGCTAAAGATGCAGCATGGCGGGCTCAAAGTTCTTCCAGTACAGGTAATAGTAGTGCCATGGAATCATTTGGGGGTATCTTGGAGACAAGGGAGTCAAAAAGACAAGAGTGATTTGAGCTCATGATTGCAATGGACAAACAGAGAGAAGAAGATAGGTTGGTAGAAGAAAGAAAGAAACTTGCAATACAAGAAAAAAAGATGGAATTAGAAGAAGAAAAGATACGAATCATGAGAATGGCGGAAGAACGCATGATGGGGGCTGAAGAAAGCAAAATAATGAGCATGGACCTTAGTGGCATGGATGAGCAAGGACAAGAATTCTACAAATTAAGGAAGAGCCAAATCATCAACCGACATCGTAACTCGTCGGCTTGAGCTATGTGTTGTAATCTATACTACTTATTATCTTCGAACCATTTGGATGAAATGTGTCTTGTAATCTGTACTACTTATTATCTTCGAACCATTTGGATGAAATGTGTCTTGTAATTTGTACTAATTATTATCTTTGAACCATTTGGATGAACTATGTGTAGTAATCTGTAGTATGTCTCTGAAACATTTGGTTGACTATGTTAGCTAAATAATTGCTTCCATTATTTAGAAAATGATACAGATAGTGCTTACACTCCCATTATAATTGAAAAACAGTACACACTTTCATAATCTAAAATGGTGACATAGACTACATTATTGAAAGCTACATCAGTCCACGGATCTGCCACAGGTGCTCAACTAGATCAACTTGATGCTGACAGTGAACTTGTTTGTCTCGAATATCACTCTGAGCTAGAAGAAACTGAGTCAATGTAGCCGCCTCTCGGTGAGAAGGTGTCACTAGTTCTCCCATGTTATCGTAGCGGTAGTCTACACGACTTCCACGCTCATCTTCTATTATCATGTTATGCAGGATGATACAAGCTGTCATCACTTCTCCAGTGTCTCCAGATCCCAATACCTTGCCAGTCCACGTACAATAGCAAAACGAGCTTGCAGAACACCAAAGGCTCGTTCGACATCCTTCCGACATGCTTCTTGAAACCGAGAGAAATTTTTGTTCTTCTCACCTTTTGGATTTGGAATTGTCTTCAAAAATGTTGCCCACTGCGGATATATGCCATCTGCAAGGTAATACCCCGTGTTGTAGTTGTGACCATTGATGGTATAATTCACTTCTGGAGCATGCCCTTCAATTAGGTTTACAAACACGGGTGAACGGTGGAGGACATTTATATCATTATGAGATCCTGGTAAACCAAAGAAAGAATGCCAAATCCAAAGGTCTTGTGAAGCAACGGCTTCAAGAATGACCGTGGGTACGCGTTTATGGCCAACAAAAAACCCTTTGTGTGCAGTAGGGAAATTTTCCCACTTCCAATGCATGCAGTCGATGCTTCCGAGCATACCCGGAAACCCCCTTTGCTCTCCAATTGCAAGTAATCTAGCAGTATCTTCAGCATTTGGAGATCTCAGGTATTGACCCCCAAAGACCTCGATCACAGCACGCACAAATCTTCTAAGATCTTCTAAAGCGGTGGACTTTGCTAGCCGACAATACTCATCAGTAAGATCAGCTGCTATCCCATAAGCTAGGATTCGAAATACTGAGGTCAATTTTTGATAAGGATGTAAACCAGGAACACCGGCACTATTTCTTCTCAGGGAAAAATAGCTATCATGTGCCTCTATAGCACTTGCTATGCGTAGAAAAAGAGGACGATGCATTCTATACCTGTGAAGAAAAACTTAAATGAGACATGAAGAGCGACTACTATGGTGGAAACGAAACAGATGCACCAATTTCATACCTATTGCGAAACATCCTTGCCTTGAAGGTGGGGTTCTCTGCAAAATAGTCCTTGTGGAGATTCTGAAAGCGTTCCGCAAAATCGCGCTGAAGAGATTGACGTCCCGGTTGTGAACCTCCATGTCGTGGAGCATCCAACCGGGCTTCTTCTTCCTCTGCTACAATTGCAGCCATCATGAGTTCCTCATCTTCGGAGGAGGAATCTTCGCAAAACTGCCGGGCCAAACTTCGACGGTGACTCATTTCGTTGTGGAGAGATGGCAGAGAGATGGCGAAAGAGAAGTAGAAGAGGAGGCACGATCAGGATTGTGATAGATAGGAGGGGTGATCATGTATTTATAGGGCTGAAACTAGCCGTTGGAAACTAGCCGTTGGTAGTTATGAAATATTCTTTAAATATAGAATAAGGGAGATGTTTAGGGGAACTGCTGGGGTTGAGCAATTTTTAGGGAAGAATCTTTTTAAGGAAGTCCCCTGTTTTGAGATATAGGGGAGAAATTTTAGGGGAACTGCTGGACTTGCTCTAATGCACTCCAACACATGGAAAAGGAATAAATTTGATGGTTCCGCCAGTAGCCGACCAAGAAGCTAACATACATAAGCCCACCCAACCCACCGAACCCCCTCCCACCACCCTTCACACCAGCAACTCAAGCCGATCCTGGTGAATGACCTAAATGTAATCCTTTTTTTTGTGCCACACCAGGATTATTTTGATCGGATCGCGGGGGTGAACACAAAACATGGAAGGAAGCTCCTACTGTCTAGTACATTAGCAATTCATGGGGGCACCATCCCAGGGTCCATTTTTTATTCATTAATCTTATACTACGTCGATCTTTCTCTTGTCTTAATAGACACTAAAAAGGAATCACGAGTTCAGAATCGTAGACTAATCTACTACACAACATGTAGACCAACAGAAAAAGAAAACTGTAGGTAAATGCAGTGCTGGGTGTAAAATAATTCAGAAAAAAATCGCTCTCCGTACTTTCCAATCCAGCCAGGCGATCTCGGGTCCGGCTGTCCGACTCCCCAGATGAGGCAGGGGCATTCTCCATACTCCCCTCGCCGCCGCCGCCATGCACGCTCTCTGCCACGGAATACAACACTCTGAGGCGTCAACCAGCCTCTGACAGGGCACACGCTTTTTTTACCTAGCCAACGGGCACGCACACAGCTACGGAACACAAAAAATTCTGGACCACGGTCCATGTACGATGTTTTAACAGGACCAGCGGTCCTTAACAAGCCCGCGACGCCGTTCCCGCCGAGTGTGTGGGCCTCCCACGCAGTACATACGGGGTACTATACGCACCATGCGTTCGCCGCTCGACATACAACAATTTCTGCTGCTCGCGTGATTCGCATTGAATGTGATTCCCACCTGCCGATTCACCCATCCAACGGTCCAGATAATAATACCATATGCTAGTATGACCCATATCTTCACTCTCCCACAGTATCAACATCATTATTAATTCCTATTTACAAAGTTACCGCTTGCAAATGTGCACATCTGGACTTTTTAGTTATACAACATCTCCCAACGAAGGATAGAAAATATAACCTATGTTTGGGTTGTGTTTGGGTTGGATAGAAAATATGTCTTTTATCCTTTAGCTATATGACCTTTGTCCTTTAGAATTTATAGATGTTGAACATTGATGTGAGGTCTAAGGTCTGCTGGCCAGTTCTTTTATTGTTGGGCCTGCTGCAGCCGACAACTATGCTAATGTCCGAATATATATCATGGCCTGAATATTTATCAGAGTATATGTTCTTGCAGTATACAACATTGATGTTTGTGTTAGTAACCCAATATATGAGAGTGCTTTTCTTTTTTCTTTATTTTGTTCTTGCATAGTAATCCATATGCGTGCATTACACCTAAGAAGTGCTGATTTATATTTTTCTATTTAGTCGACAACAACGACAATGTTATAGCTACTGTGTATTCGTATGATTAGTACTTTTCCTAATCATTTTTTATCCAATCCATGCTTATTGGCAAATGAGAGAAATAGGCAGGGTTGATAAGAAAGAACACTTTTTTTCCGAAGACGGTGGTGCGGCAAGATTGAAGGAACATTCCATGGTTGAGGATGAAGCTGGTTTGCAAGGGTCTTGACTTTGAAAATGATGTTAATTACGAATTTGTATCTATGGTTTGATATACTCATTTAGAACTCCGAAGTGTCCTTCAAATCTGACATTTTATTGTTCTAAAAAAATCTAACATTTTGTTTTATTTTCAAGTGTGTTTAAATCCCGATTAAGAATCTGTAGAGATGTATTTGTGTTTATTCATGTAAAATGTTTTTTTTAAATTCTATGCGAAATAGATGTTTTGAAATTCTGTTCACTGATTTTATGTGTAAAGTTAGTGCCAGTTTGATTCAGTGATGTAATCTGATTACACAGCACCTCCAAACGCAGTCTTGTAACTTGATAGCTTTACATGCATGAAACAAACAGAAAAGCAAATGCTCCCGTTTCACCACGATCCCACCGCTACCTGATTCCATTACCAGTCCCGTTACCTTGTGCTGTACCAAACACCTCCTGAATGTTTGCAGGTTCAGTGATCCGCAGCCGGACTACTCCGCGTTCAGGGAGGTGAGCTTCGGCCACTCGACCCTGCAGCTGATGAACCGGACGCACGCCGCGTACCAGTGGAACCGGAACGACGACGGGAAGCACGTGCCCACGGACAACGTGGTGTTCCACAACCAGTACTGGTGAGCGCGGCACCACTCCCACAGTTGCATAAACAGCAGTGACGCATCCATCTTGACGCACAGAGCATCGCTCTCCTGCATCCATCCACCTCCGTGTTTCTAAGCAGCTGGGCTGTGGTTTTGGCAGGGCGAGCAACACGCGGCGCAGGCGGCTGAAGAAGAAGCACCTCCGATACGATAGCCTTGAGGGCCTCATGTCCATGCTCTAGGAGTTCGTTGTTACTAGCACTATTACAGAACATTGGCAGCAGCACCAGAGTTTCAGAGGCCCCGGCGGAGCAGCAGCTTTGCTTCTGCTTTGTGGCCGCTGGCAGCCCTGGTTGGCCGGCGAGGCGGGGCCGGCAGATCTCGTGCCGCGGCTGCCGACACGGAGGCATATGGTAGAAGCCTGAGCATTCATCCATTCCACACACTCTTGCAGACTGTGTGCTAGTACTGCTTTATAATGAACACGGTCCGACGAATGTAAAATTCTGGTCGGTTTCCTGGTCACATACTCACACTAGCTCCGTAGGTTTACTATCTATCTATGCAGTTTCGTGTACTGCGGGTTCATTATAAGGAAAGGCAGGGGGAATTTTGCAAATATGCGCGTGCTGACCGGCTCGGGCCCGAGCAGTCCAGTTGTTGCTCTGTGATTGGTCCAAGACCAAAGTTGCACATTAGATGCAAGTTGTAGGACTAGATAGATACATTTTGCAAATTGTAGGACTAAACCATCACATCTCAGACAAATTCTAGGACTCCCGGTGCTTTTACCTCTATGGATATCATGGCTATCTCGCAAGGCAGCAGGTAAGTACGTCCTTAATAGTTGTAGTTTTTGCGAATATTTTTTTTGCTAATGTTAAAAATGATATCAAATTTTTTTTTTTGCAGGAAACTTGCTAAGGTCTCATAGGACCAACGCCCCAGAACAACAACCGCCGTCGATGAAGAGAATTTTTGATCGGAAGGATCCAACCTAAAAACATATATGAACAAAGACAAACAAAGACCGGATCCGAGCGGATCCACCAAAGACAAACACCAACCAAATCTCGCGAGATCCGCCGGAGACACAACTTCATACGCCCTCCGACGACGCTAGACACACCATTGGGACAGGGGCTAGGCGGGGAGAACCTTATTCCATTTTCAAGAAGCCGCCCCGTCTCGTCTTCTTGAGCATGACACAAACCATAACAAAACTTGAAGAAGCACCTGAAAACGAAGCCCTCCCGCCGCCAAGGGCCGGGGTCCACCGCGCACCCACCCTAATGCCACAGGAGACATAGGAAATCGGCGGTGCCGCCGACGACAGGCAGAAACCCTAGCCGCCTTTACTTGGAGGAGGGAAAAAGGATGGAGACCGAGTCGTAAAAATATGACATCAGATTAAGCATGACAAATCAAACACTTTTACGTCAAAATATGTTATCATGAGGGTGATAATTTTTTTTTAGCAAGCATGACCAATCCTTGCCATGTTCAGTCTTTTGCTAGGACTTGTCATGCTTGCTAAAAAAATATCATCCTCAAGACAACATAATCTATCATCTCAAATATTTGATTTGACATGCTAAAGAATCATACGTCTGATTTATAGTGAAATCCATGTGTATGTGTGCGTGGGCGCGCGCGCGCGCGTGTGTGTGTGTTATCATCAACAACATGCGTTATTGTGTTATATGTATAACTCTAGTTGTGTGTGTGTGTTATCATCAACAGCATGCATTATTGTGTTATATCTATATGTATAACTCTAGTTATCCCTTTTTGGTTTATTCAACATAGTGGTAGTGTTATTACTGGACACTCTGAGGAGTTAACTTTTTGAAGCTCATCTCATAACCTAGGATGAAGCAACCGAAGGATCCGAGGAGGTTTTTCTTTCTGTTCAAACAGAAGGTTGGATGTCTAGTTCACGGAGAAGACAAAGTTTTTGGACCAAAGAAGATGCTCAGGCTATGTATTCTTGATGAGTTTGGCATGAGAACAATGGCTAAACCTACAGTTATACTAAAATCAGCATCACTACGACATGAAATAAAACTTCGTACGGAGAAGTGGAAGATCATGTGTGTTTACCGTGTATATCAGGTTCGTACATGGGAAGCTTTCAGGAGAAATGTCGAAACCATCGGAAGGCTGACTCATCTGTTAAACAGTGCAATTAGAACATATGGCAAACACCGTTTACAGGCTAGATTATTTTATTTGGCCGCAAAGTGGAATCCTGGTTTTACATATACGGTTCGGTCACCTCTACGATGACAATGAGTTCTTCAAAGATTTGTGAAGAAAGAAGAGAATGGAGCACAAGATGAGACAAATTAATCAGGAGCTATGCGACAGTTATGCAAGTACACAGAGATCTGATCTATGTGATGGAAATCTTTCTGCCATTGTCGTCGGGACGCTAAAATTGTGTAGCATGAGGCACATATTCTGCTTGTTACTTGTAATTTTCTTGGCATTTATAATAGTATATATGTAAACTATTCGCAAAAAAGACAGTATATATGCAAACGAGTGTTAATTCGGGCGTACTCGGTACTACTGCTACGTTTTTCTATAGAACTTGAAGCATTTCTTTTTTTGGTTTTGATCAATCTCCGTGAATACTATATGGCCACTGCTAGCCGTAAACCGGCTGATGGTAGGGATTTTTAAAATGCCTTGCCAGCTGTTGATTTCCGTTTGTTGGGCCGCTTGATCTCTGGACCATAAGATCTTATACAATACAAGATGCTTAGTGGTGGTGCTTAGATAAATGAATCAAGCTTTGCTTAAGCACCTCTGCTTATTTGTATAGGGTAGACGCTTAACTAAGCGTCTTTCCTATAAAAATAGGCATTGATGCTTCAGAAAAATTCAGTTTATTTTTTTAATCACCTCCCTAAGCATCTAATATTGTACAAAGAAATTTTCCCACTCCGACCAATATAGTAAGGAAAACCCTTAACAAGAAGGTGATGGCCTTAAATAGGCACTGGTGCGCCAGATCAGTATGTTTGATTGTTTTAGCTTTTTTTTTATGATTTCTTTCTTTTATTCCCACTCTACATGTTGACTATAGTTACGTGGCCAAACACTTGTCGATGGCACAGTTGCCAGCCTACGTGTCCAAATGCAGTTGCAAACCGATGCACTAGCGTGCAAATTGTACTTCCATATGAGCCGCTCCGCACTCGGGGGGGGGGGGGGGGGGGGGGGGGGGGGGGGGGGGAGGGGGACGTAAATGACAAAGATCTGTGGGGTCAAACGGCTAATATTTCCATCATATAGATCCTTCAAAAAAATTGTTCACTGTTTTTTCTAAAGTTGGGGCACGCAGAAACTATGGGAGGTAATAACTGCTTATGTAATCATGCATAATATGATCGTAGAAGATGAGCGCCCGAAACGTCTGTACGATCAAGGGTTTCAGTTTCAGGATGAGAATGTTGTGCCTGAGTATGGAGGAGTGGCAAGGTTTGAACAGTTCACCCAATTTTATCATGACATGCGTGATTGGAAAACTCACGTGCAACTGTAAAATGATTTGGTTGAGCATATGTGGGCTCATGTTGGCAACCAATAGATATATCTTCTTTATTCGACTTGCAAAACTACATGAGACATTTTTATTTTTATTTGGCTTGTAAAACTATGCTATTTTGTTCGGTTGAAACTATGTTATTTATATGTTTGAATGCAAAAGCAATGCAAAAATGAGCTATTTGTTGAAAAAGAGCGGCCAGCCGGCCATGCCGGCGCGCATTGGGCGCACTACCGACCCAAATCTAAAACAGAGCAGACACCGGGCGGGCGGTCGACCTGAGCGGACAAAAAACGGACAAAATCGCTGTCCGTTTGGGTTGGCCCGTTGGAGTTGCTTTAAGAGACAGTATTTGAGGAGGGTTGGGTTAGTTGAGCACAGTGTTAAAAAATGAGTCCAGGGAACAACAAATTTGAAGGTAACACTAAGTGGGATGCAACGAAAAATTTGAGTTTCAAGTACTAGTTAACTTTTATGTAAACACTTCCAAATAAACTTTGACCACTTTCCTAAACTTTATCGAAAATGGTTTATCCCATTTTATATTATAAAGTAATCATCATCACATACATCCAAGCGAACCAATACAAATACATGCCACCACGACACACAACACACATTCAAGGCAAGATACAAAGGTGTCGGACACAGTCATACCACTCGGACGACAACCAAACAAACTAGAGATGAGCCAAAAAAACTATTTGGGGCATCCAGGACGGTGCCTCCCAGAAGGGTACAACCACCGATAGCCGCCACTGTCCGATCCGAAGATCAAGTTTTCATCCGGAGCCACATGTAAGGAGTGGGAGCACCGCGACAGAACCTTAAAAAAATATGACGACCACGGCCCCGACAAGGATTGGGCAAGTGATGTACCCCGACGCTCACACCCCTCCGACACCCCCCCGCTCCGCCAACTACCCGCAGTCAAGCCCCTTGCGAAGCCATAGCTGCCCGCCCGCACCTGAGGCGCAGGTTCCGCCCTCGAACTCCACGCCTCCCGCCACCCATCATCCAGGCACCCCAAGACCATCCAAAGAGGCTAGCTTTGTACCAGAGGGACGCCCCTGACCGATGACCCGCAACATAAGACCTGCCTTGAACATCGGGAGCTATGATAGCCTACACGCGGCTAGGGAAAAGGGGAGATGGGGGAGCGAACACATCCGGATCGACACACCGATGTGTCAGTGACGGGTGGCCTGAGCACGTCGCCGCCGCCCATCCCTCCAGCCAACCTCCCCACCGACACACCCATGTGTCGCCCCATCTTAGCGGCCGACGCAGAACCGCGCAAAGCCATCGTCGTAGGCCCGACCACCGGCAAGGAGGGGCCCTAAGGACCGCCGCCGACCGCTAAGAAACTCACCGGGGAGCCATCTACACTGCAGCCATCGTCCCGCCAGTGGGATGCCTGGATCCCGACCAACATGCCCACCAACCACCGCCGATGCGCCTCCACCACCACCAGCCACGACCACGGCGGGAGCGGGCGCCCGCAGCTCGCGCTGCCTAGGCCCAGATCTGGCCATCCGTCGCCGTCGGACGCCCACCGCACACCACCATCGTTGCAGCCCCTCCATGCGGCCGCCCACAACCTGCGTCTCTATCGTTGTCTCCTGCCGCTGCGCCCTGAGAAAACACGGCGCCGCCGCCCGACCCCGAGGACCGTTCTCGCCGAACCAAGCAAGGGAAGGAAAGCCCGGCCAGTACGTCGAGGCGGCGGCGAGGGGAGGGAGGTAGGAGGAGGGGAGGCTTGATGCGGCGTGCTACCTCTTGAGCACTGCGTTGGTTTTCCCTTGAAGAGGAAAGGGTGATGCAGCAAAGTAGCGTAAGTATTTCCCTCAGTTTTTGAGAACCAAGGTATCAATCCAGTAGGAGGCTATGCGCGAGTCCCTCGCACCTGCACAAAACAAATAACTCCTTGCAACCAACGCGATAAGGGGTTGTCAATCCCTACACGGTCACTTACGAGAGTGAGATATGATAGATATGATAATATAATTTTTTTGTTATTTTAATGATAAAGATGCAAAGTAAAATAAAAGTAAAGGAAAATAACTAAATGTTGGAAGATTAATATGATGAAGATAGACCCGGGAGCCATATGTTTCACTAGTGGCTTCTCTCAAGAGCATAAGTATTTTACGGTGGGTGAACAAATTACTGTTGAGCAATTGACAGAATTGAGCATAGTTATGAGAATATCTAGGTATGATCATGTATATATGCATCACGTCCAAGACAAGTAGACCGACTCTTGCCTGCATCTACTACTATTACTCCACACATCGACCGCTATCCAGCATGCATCTAGAGTATTAAGTTCATAAGAACAGAGTAACGCTTTAAGCAAGATGACATGATGTAGAGGGATAAATTCGTGCAATATAATAAAAAACCCATCTTGTTATCCTCGATGGAAACAATACAATACATGCCTTGCTGCCCCTACTGTCAGTGGGAAAGGACACCGCAAGATTGAACCCAAAGCTAAGCACTTCTCCCATTGCAAGAAAGATCAATCTAGTAGGCCAAACCAAACTGATAATTCGAAGAGACTTGCAAAGATAACCAATCATACATAAAAGAATTCAGAGAAAATTCAAATATTGTTCATAGATAAACTTGATCATAAACACACAATTCGTCGGTCTCAACAAACACACCGCAAAAGAAGATTACATCGAATAGATCTCCACAAGAGAGGGGGAGAACTTTGTATTGAGATCCAAAAAGAGAGAAGAAGCCATATAGCTAATAACTATGGACCCGTAGGTCTGAGGTAAACTACTCACACTTCATTGGAGAGGCTATGGTGTTGATGTAGAAGCCCTCCGTGATCGATGCCCCTTCCGGCGGTGCTCCGGAACAGGCCCCAAGATCGGATCTCATGGATACAGAAAGTTATGGCGGAGGAATTAGGGTTTTGGCTCCGTATTTGATCGTTTGGGGATACGTAGGTATATATAGGAGGAAGGAGTACGTCGGTGGAGCAACAGGGGGCCCACGAGGGTGGAGGGCGCACCTGGGGGGGGGGTTAGGCGCGCCCCTACCTCGTGGCTTCCTTGTTGGTTGCTTGACGTAGGGTCCAAGTCTCCTAGATCTTGTTCGTTCCAAAAATCACGTTCCCGAAGGTTTCATTCCGTTTGGAATCCGTTTGATATTCCTTTTCTTCGAAACCCTAAAATAGGCAAAAAAACAACAATTCTGGGCTGGGCCTCCGGTTAGTAGGTTAGTCCCCAAAATAATATAAAAGTGTATAATAAAACCCAATAATGTCCAAAACAGAATATAATATAGCATGGAACAATAAAAAATTATAGATACGTTGGAGACGTATCAAGCATCCCCAAGCTTAATTCCTGCTCGTCCTCGAGTAGGTAAATGATAAAAACAAAATTTTTGATGTGGAATGCTGCTTGGCATATTTTCAATGTAATTCTTCTTAATTGTGGTATGAATATTCAGATCCAAAAGATTCAAGACAAAAGTTCAATGTTGACATAGAAATAATAATACTTCAAGCATACTAACTAAGCAATTATGTCTCTTCAAAATAACATGGCCAAAGAAAGTTATCCCTACAAAATCATATAGTCTGGCTATGCTCTATCTTCACCACACAAAGTATTTAAATCATGCACAACCCCGATGACAAGCCAAGCAATTGTTTTATACTTTTGGTGTTCTCAAACTTTTTCAATCTTCACGCAATAGATGAGCGTGAGCCATGGACATAGCACTTTAGGTGGAATGGAATGATGGTTGTGGAGGAGACGAAAATGGGAAGATAGTCTCACATCAACTAGGCGTATCAACGGGCTATGGAGATGCCCATCAATAGATATCATTGTGAGTGAGTAGGGATTGCCATGCAACGGATGCACTAGAGCTATAAGTATATGAAAGCTCAACAAAAGGAACTAAGTGGGTGTGCATCCAACTCGCTTGCTCACGAAGACGTAGGGCAATTTGAGGAAGCCCATCATAGGAATATACAAGCCAAGTTCTATAATGAATAATTCCCACTAGTATATGAAAGTGATAACATAGGTGACTCTCTATTATGAAGATCATTGTGCTACTATGAAGCACAAGTGTGGTAAAAGGATAGTAGCATTGTCCCTTCTCTCCTTTTCTCTCATATTTTTTTTATTTGGCCCTTTTTTATGGCCTTTTTTATTTGGGCTTCTTTGGCATCTTTTTTTTCGTCCGGAGTCTCATCCCGACTTGTGGGGGAATCATAGTCTCCATCATCCTTTCCTCACTTGGGACAATGCTCTAAAAATGATGATCATCACACTTTTATTTACTTACAACTCAACAATTACAACTCAATACTTAGAACAAAATATGACTCTGTGGGAATGCCTCCGGCGGTGTACCGGGATATGCAATGAATCAAGAGTGACATGTATGAAAGAAATATGAACTGTGGCTTTGCCAAAAATACAATGTCAACTACATGATCATGCAAAGCAATATGACAATGATGGAGCATGTCATAGTAAACGGAACGGTGGAAAGTTGCATGGAAATATATCTCGGAATGGCTATGGAAATGCAATGATAGGTAGGTATGGTGACTGTTTTGAGAAAGGTATATGGTGGGTGTATGATACCGGCGAGAGGTGCGCGGTATTAGAGAGGCTAGCAATGGTGGAAGGAAGAAAAGTGCGTATGATCCATGGACTCAACATTAGTTATAAAGAACTCATATACTTATTGCAAAAATCTACAAGTTATCAAAGCAAAGTATTACGCGCATGCTCCTAGGGGGATAGATTGGTAGGAAAAGACCATCGTCCCCGACCGCCACTCATAAGGAAGACAATCAATAAATAAATCATGCTCCGACTTCATCACATAACGGTTCACCATACGTGCGTGCTACAGGAATCACAAACTTTAACACAAGTATTTCTCAAATTCACAACTAGTCAACTAGCATGACTCTAATATCACCATCTCCGTATCTCAAAACAATTATCAACTATCAAACTTCTCTTAGTATTCAACACACTCATAAGAAATTTTTATTATTAATCTTGAATGCCTAACATAATTAAAGCAAATTACCATGCTATTTTTTAGGACTCTCAAAATAATCTAAGTGAAGCATGAGAACAATAGTTTCTATAAAACAAATCCACCGACGCGCTCTAAAAGATATAAGTGAAGCACTAGAGCAAAAACTATATAACTCACAAGATATAAGTGAAGCACATAGAATATTCTAATAATTTCCGAATCATGTGTGTCTCTCTCAAAATGTGTGTACAGCAAATATGATTGTGGTAAACTAAGAATCAAAGACTCAAATCATACAAGATGCTCCAAGCAAAACACATATCATGTGGTGAATAAAAATATAGCTCCAAGTAAAGTTACCGATAGAAGTAGATGAAAGAGGGGATGCCTTCCGGGGCATCCGCAAGCTTTGGCTTTTTGGTGTCCTTAGATTATCTTGGGGGTGCCATGGGGATCCCCAAGCTTAGGCTCTTTCCACTCTTGTTCCATAATCCATCAAATCTTTACCCAAAACTTGAAAACTTCACAATACAAAACTTAAAGTAGAAAATCTCGTGAGCTCCGTTAGCGAAAGAAAATAAAACACCACTTCAAGGTACTGTAATGAACTCATTCTTTATTTATATTGGTGTTAAACCTACTGTATTACAACTTCTCTATGGTTTATAAACTATTTTACTAGCCATAGATTCATCAAAATAAGCAAACAACACACGAAAAACAGAATCTGTCAAAAACAGAATAGTCTGTAGTAATCTGTACCTAGCGCAAGATCTGGAACCCTAAAAATTCTAAAATAAATTTCTGGACGTGAGTAATTTATCTATTAATCATCTTAAAAAAGAATTAACTAAATATCACTTTCCAAATAAAAAAGGCAGCAGTTCTCGTGAGCGCTAAAGTTTCTGTTTTTTACAGCAAGATTAAAAAGACTTTCCCCAAGTCTTCCCAACGGTTCTACTTGGCACAAACACTAATTAAACACAAAAAACACAACGAAAACAGAGGCTAGATAAATTATTTATTACTAAACAGGATCAAAAAGAAAGGAATAAAAATAAAATTGGGTTGCCTCCCAACAAGCGCTATCGTTTAACGCCCCTAGCTAGGCATAAAAAGCAAGGATAGATCTAGGTATTGCCATCTTTGGTAGGTAATTCTTCAATGAGGCATCTACCATACTTAGGAGTTGCTTTATTTTTATTGATTATCAAACTTTTAGGCACAAGATCGAAGAAATCATTAGTAGAAAATGGTTCCTTAATGATGGCAAAAAGATTAGGATGAATACTTAGAGATTTGAGATCCACAGTTTCTTTGCTAGAGGATTCACCTTTATTTTTAGGAACATACATAAGCTTGGAAATTTTAGTTGGAGGACTTGAAGTATTCTTTACGAAAGAAAAAACAGTTCCCAAGTTGGTAATGATACCCTCAAGTTTATCGATTCTAGTGGAATCATTATTTATTCTTTCATTAACTATAGGTTCCTTCTCTTTAATATTTTTCAAAATTACTCCCACTTTAGATCCATATTGGGTAATTTGGTTGTGGATATTTTTATCGAAATTTTCAATTAACTCAACGGTAGGAACTTTATTTTCAATAATTTCAAGTTTTTGCATTACATGCTCCAAAGTTAACATAGTTCCATTAACCAAAAGAGGTGGTGAGCCAAACAAATCTATCAAAGCATTATAAGAATAAAAAGTATGGCTACCCAAGAAGTTCCCTCCGGTAATGGTATTAACGATATATCTATGCCAATGAGTAGCACCTACATAAAAATTGCGAAGAAGAACGGAAGTAGATTGCTTCCTGGTAGATCTATTTTGAGCATTGCAAATTCTATACCAGGCGTCTTTTAGATTTTCTCCCTCCCTTTGCTTAAAATTTAGAACTTCATTCTCGGGAGACAACGGAGAAGATAGAGGACTCGCCATAACGACAAGCAAACGGGGAACGGGCAAAAAGAGGCAAATAGAGAAAGAGAGGGAGGATAGAGAGAGAGGGTGGATAAAACGGCAAGGGTGAAGTGGGGGAGAGGAAAACGAGAGGCAAATGGAAAATAAGGTAATGCGGAAAATAAGGGTTTGTGATGGGTACTTGGTATGTTGACTTTTGCGTAGACCTCCCCAGCAACGGCGCCAGAAATCCTTCTTGCTAGCTCTCTTGAGCACTGCATTGGTTTTCCCTTGAAGAGGAAAGGGTAATGCAGCAAAGTAGCGTAAGTATTTCCCTCAGTTTTTGAGAACCAAGGTATCAATCCAGTAGGAGGCTACGCGCGAGTCCCTCGCACCTACACAAAACAAATAAATCCTCGCAACCAACGCGATAAGGAGTTGTCAATACCTACACGGTCACTTACGAGAGTGAGATCTGATAGATATGATAAGATAATATTTTTGGTATTTTTATGATAAATATGCAAAGTAAAATAAAAGCAAAGGAAAATAACTAAGTGTTGGAAGATTAATATGATGAAGATAGACCCGGGGGCCATAGGTTTCACTAGTGGCTTCTCTCAAGAGCATAAGTATTTTACGGAAGGTGAACAAATTACTGTTGAACAATTGACAGAATTGAGCATAGTTATGAGAATATCTAGGTATGATCATGTATATAGGCATCACGTCCAAGACAAGTAGACCGACTCCTGCCTGCATCTACTACTATTACTCCACACATCGACCGCTATCCAGCATGCATCTAGAGTATTAAGTTCATAAGAACAGAGTAACGCTTTAAGCAAGATGACATGATGTAGAGGGATAGACTCATGCAATATGAAGAAAACCCCATCTTGTCATCCTACTGTCACCGGAAAAGGACACCGCAAGATTGAACCCAAAGCTAAGCGCTTCACCCATTGCAAGAAAGATCAATCTAGTAGACCAAACCAAACTGATAATTCGAAGAGACTTGCAAAGATAACCAATCATACATAAAAGAATTCAGAGAAGATTCAAATATTATTCATAGATAGACTTGATCATAAACCCACAATTCATCGATCTCAACAAACACACCGCAAAAAGAAGATTACATCGAATAGATCTCCACAAGAGAGGGGGAGAACATTGTATTGAGATCCAAAAAGAGAGAAGGAGCCATCTAGCTACTAACTATGGACCCGTAGGTCTGAGGTAAACTACTCACACTTCATTGGAGGGGCTATGGTGTTGATGTAGAAGCCCTCCGTGATCGATGCCCCTTTTGGCGGAGCTCCGGAACAGGCCCCAAGATGGGATCTCGTGGATACATAAAGTTATGGCGTTGGAATTAGGGTTTTGGCTCCGTATTTGATCGTTTGGGGGTACGTAGGTATATATAGCAGGAAGGAGTACGTCGGTGGAGCAACAGGGGGCCCACGAGGGTGGAGGGCGCACCTGGGGGGGGGTAGGCGCCCCCTACCTCGTGGCTTCCCTGCTGGTTGCTTGACGTAGGGTCCAAGTCTCCCGTATCTTGTTCATTCCAAAAATCACGTTCCCGTAGGTTTCATTCCATTTGGACTCCGTTTGATATTCCTTTTCTTCGTAACCCTAAAATAGGCAAAAAACAACAATTCTGGCTTGGGCCTCCGGTTAGTAGGTTAGTCCCAAAAATAATATAAAAATGTATAATAAAGCTCAATAATGTCCAAAAAAGAATATAATATAGCATGGAACAATCAAAAATTATAGATACGTTGGAGACGTATCGCGGCGCTAGCCCCCCCCCCCGGGCGTTTGCGGGAGCGTCGCAGGAGGGAGGTAGGGTTACCACAGTTCCTATTTCTCGATATGTGTTGTTTTGGACATGCCAAATGACCCTGCCGGACTCCCCTTTCGTAAACATTCGTGACCACTTCAATATGAAAAAAATAAAACATCGTTCATGTAGTAGTATGTTCCTCATATATTTGTTTTGTTCTACTTTGATTTGTAATGTTACATCCACACTCTAGCACGAGAAGTTTTGTCTTGGAAAAGCTCCTAAAGGACAATCATGGCATCATCAATGATGCAAAATATTTGTGGCATGTTAAGAGGCTACTAAGAAGGTTGTATATCGAAAGAATATTATTCCCGAAGTCAAAAGTGATAGACAACATCTCTAAACCACTCACTGCGATTATGATCATACGGTCCTCTACGCAAGTAACAACAAGTCATTCGGTGTAGCCAAAACCATTGATAGTATGTAATGATACACTATAGGTAATTAGGTTCAGTGACACCTCATTGGCATTGTAACACTTCACTTTGGTATGTTATTTCTATTAAGAGTGGACTTAGTGTAGCGACCCGACCCGAAATCGGTCAAGTCTCTGTGTAGCTGTGCCATCCCAAGATCATGCTGGCACACACAGTACATTGATGCAAAGATTCAAAGTTCAATCACAGCTTAATTTATTACACGATTCTCATATCGAGTCTTTATTACATCATAATAAATTCAGCCGAAGGCCAACTGATGAGAAATAAACTAAATAAAGCTGCGGAAACGTAGACGAATAGCGAGTCCATCCGACTCCATAAGGCAATCGCCAAGCGTAGATCGTAGCCTCACTCCTGGTCGGAAAACTCCTCTGCAACATGAGACGTTGCAGCCGTGTAGGTCAGCATTTTGAATATGCCGGCAAGTCATAGAGAGAACAACAATAATAATGCTAACACTATATGCAATTTGGCTGTAGGGCTCCAAGTTTTATGTTTTTGCGAAAAAGCCAGTTTTTCCCTACAACAAAGGACTTGCTTACAATTACTAGAAAATGTTGGTAGTTATTGAGATGGTTCCGCCAACCAATGTCTCATTCCCAATTATTAATTAACCCCTCAATTAATTTATTTGTTCGGTGTTGAGATTTCCGAAATACTCCAGTTTCTAGAGGCTCATTTGTCCGTAACCGGGGACACGGCTAATCGATTAGGTTGTTACTCTACAGAGTCTTGTGCACTTTACCCGCAAGAATCGTTCCCTTCTTTATGTCCTCGCACTGCCTGGTGTTTGAAGACGGGATGAACGAAATAGGGTCTTCCGTAGAGTTTCTCTGGGCTCTGCTAGTGCCCATGCATGTCCTACCGTTCTTCTACATCTGCTGGCACCGTCCGTCCAGAGTCACTCCTAAGTCAACCCAGCTAGAGCCCATAATGGCTTGCGGCTGCACAGGTAAGCTTCCGGTCAAGGGGTATCCATCCGTCTCTTCATGGCTGGGTGAAGCTTTCCGCAAGATGTCATGGTGCTTCTCCATGCATCCCGGCCATCCACTGGTTTCTCCAGGGTGCCCGTCAACCGTCCTCCACCCAGTAGTGAATTTGAAGTCCATCTTGAGCTTGAAGTCACGGGGTTGTCGTCATCTTGAATCTCACATCTCCCTTATGAATCTCTCAACCAACCCCGTCTACGAGCATAGCAAGATAAACTACATCGTCCCGGGCAATAGTAGCAAGGGGAAATTGGGTTCATCCTACCTCATGATACTACTCAAGACATAACTTAAAATTCTCCTACTGCATTTATGGCGGGGAAGGAAAATTCTAATGCAACAAAATCATAGGTATTGTAAAACATGATCAAATGACTTGCCTGGCTGACGGTCTTCAAACGCTAGTGACTCGAGATAGCAAGCTTCGCACTCCGGAAATTCTATCGAGTCAGACAATAGCACAAATAAGTATTCCACTAAACAACATAACAGCAAGCTAAAGGAAATCACACAAGCACTCAAACCAAAACTAAAGAAAACTCGAAGAACTCCAAGTCAACAACTAGCAAGGAAATAAAATAAACATTTTCTGCAAACTCCAAATAAAGTTCAATTTTGAATTCAAACCTTTTGGCAATATTTTCTTCTGACATTTTTGGAGTGTCATGTTAGCTCCTCTCATACTTTTTCTCAAGTATTTGTCAGGGATAATGAAGTAGATTTTCAAATGCCAAGTTGAATCCAAATTCAACCAAACTCAAATGCCTCTGAAAAATTCCAAATGTCACTCAATTCAAACAAAATGCATAGATGCTTAGCTAATAATTGTAAAACATTCCAAATTGAAAATTTGGGATGTTACACTTAGAGCATCTTCAAAGAAGACCCTCAAAGCTCCGGTTTATGTCCAGATTATAGTGTCCAATGGGGACCACTATCGGTCTACGGAGCGGTTCGGATGTTTGTTTTCCTACAAACATGAAGCAACTTGGGGGGGGGCTATGCAGGAGTCCGGACATCCACTGCCTCACATGGTCCTCCCTCAACCACACACCACACACATTCATCACATGCATGCCCCCTCCTCTCTCTCCTCCCAACCGGACAAACGAGAACTTTTGTGATTAAGAATTGGATGGCTCCCTCCGGCATCATGTCCACAGACCATGTCCAGACATGAAAAAGGACATTTGCTGGGTCCGAATTGGGGATCAGCATTGGAGATGCCCTTATGATGTTTGTTACCTTAAAGATCAAGGAGGAGATTATTGGAATTGATCTCATAGGTTTATAACAAACCAAGAGAAAAATAGGAGAGACAGATTGTTCTCTCCTCATGTTTGTGCTTTGATTGGGTGCACACAAACCAAAGAGGTCGTGCCCCTTGGGCATGCATGCTGCCATCGATGGCAACACGAAGCCACCGGCACAGCCTTCCTGTTGCCATCGACGTCTCCCTGCCCCTGCTCTTCTTCTACGACCATCTCCCTATTGCGAAAGAACACAAGGTGTAGCCATGGGCTACACAAGGGGTGTACTGAGCAGGGATGAGGTTTGCCTCTGTACTCGTAAGAAATTTCATGAAGCCCTCTCTGTTAATCAGTTTTAGGAACCTTGTTGAAGGCATTGCTCGGATATGTTCAGACTGGTTCTTCAGGGTGAAAACTTAGAATCCGGCCTTCATTGTCCAGATCCGGTGACGGCGACGTTTGAGCGTCGCTTCCTTCCTAAAGGCGTTGCCGTTGAAGAACACGAACATCATTGTCCTTGTATTCTCATCTAATGTTGGTGCGGATATAGTCCTTGTTGTAGTTTGTCAGTGTTTTTTTTCTCTCGCTTAGGCATAACTTTGGTCTTATATGACTTTGCTATTTGCCGGCGGGCTTTGTGTGTGTTGGTGTTGGTTGTGTGCATCCTAGTTATGCAGAGGCTGGGTGTGTACTCATTGTGTTTGTATCCATTTGATGCTTCATCTTGAGTCAATAATATCCACCCTTTATCGAAAAAAACTAAAAATAGGCTCAACATCCTATTCATTGCCATGCCTAAAGTTTTATATCTAACATGCATTACCATCCATGTCCTTGCAATAGTGCCCTGATCGCCCAGATATTCCTCACGGCTCCGTTGTAATAAAAGTCATCCTCCTCAAAGGAAAAATAAAGGTGTGTGGAAAACCAGTGCATCATAGTAATATATCATCCATCCTAGGGGCGGAGCCAGCACATGAGCGTTGGGTTCGGCTGAACCCAACGATTTGTCCTGTCCAGTTATGTATACACATATACGTAGGTGCTTGAACCCAGTAAAAAATAAGGATTGAACCCATCGACTTGCAACGCTTGATGAGAAGCCCAAAAGCCCTCAAAGTAAAACCTTCCGTGTAGCCTCCTAGGCTTGTTCGTGGCTTCCTGCCCCAATTCCTATTCTCCTATACCAGCCGCCAGCCGCAACAGACCCTTTATTTTTTCTGTCGCCTCCTCAAGACCTCAACTCGATCTACCCTCTACTGTTCGCCTCGACCAGCGCTGAGCCAACAAATTTATAAAACTCTGCGATCTCCCAACCCCTTCTGGTCGGAAGCAGCGATCATGCTTGCAGTTGTAGACCAAATTTGAGGTACTGAGTCATCCTCAAATCTCCTCTCTGTTCTGCATGTCGTAGTTTTCTAATTACTTCTTTTACGTACTTGACTGATCTATACTATAGGTTGCCATTTCTCGAAGAGAAATCAGTCACCAGATTAAGGTAAAGATGTAGGCAAAGCGCATCAAATGCCACTGCAGGTAGTCTTCTGAAGCCTTCTTTCGTAGAAAAATAAATTTAGATCAATTTCCTTATGATGGCAGTATTCAATTTTTAATGTAGCACAACATTGGATAAGCGATATCATATTGAAAATTTCTATTGGAGCCCGATCTCATCTACTCTCGGTGGACAAAAAATTCAAAAAAATAGTAAATGAAATAAAATATGAAATATGTGGAATTCAAAGATGGTCCAGTGTTCTGGGTGCATCCAAAATTTGCTTCCACGATGACTGTCGTGGTGCTCTGTACATAACAAACAAAACTGCTTCAAAATGTCTATTTCTAAAGCTTTTTGAGAGGTCCGGTTTTGTTTATTTTGTCCAGAGCAACTCACCCCGAAAGTTTGGAAGCACCTCATACACTTGAGCATCTTTGATGCAAAAAAGTTTCTTTTTATTTTTGCTACTATTTTTTCGAATTTAATTTTCAAAATGGGTGTAGATGAGCTCAAGCCCCAATACACTATCCTAGTGCTATAATATGGTAGTGAGATGGTATAAAATTTCACTTTACATTTAACTAATTTGTACCAAATCTTTATAACGAGTTAGTGAGTGAACCCAATGACAAAAATTCCTGGCTCCGCCCCTGATCCATCCTTCCTCACTCGATCTAACGCGTTCGATCCCATCCCACCATCACAAAGCCTAGAGAGTGTGGACAGATGATTTGCAATATGATGTGTTGATTGGGGTGCTGGTGCACGCGTATATAATACAAGGGAAGGCCTCTACCTTAACTATACAAGACTAGGAGGTGGGGCACAACTCCAATACACATGCAGTACAAAATACATACTCAACACCCCCCCCCCCCCCAGTCGAAGCGTCGCCGGGGACACAAAGACTGGACTGAAACTCCTCGAAGACGGGAGTAGGTAATCACTTAGTCATCACATTAGCAAACTGTTGCTTCATCGGCACGTGGAGAACCCGAACACGGCAAAGGGCAACCTGCTCGCGCACGAAGTGAATATCGAGCTCAATATGCTTCGTCCATCGATGGTGCACCGGGTTGGCAGAGAGGTAGACCGTGCTGACGTTATCGCAGTAGACAAGAGTGGCCTTGTGAACATCACAAAGCAACTCCTGGAGCAGCTGACGTATCCAAGAGCACTCGGCCACGGCGTTGGCCACGACGCGATACTCTGCCTCGGCGCTGGAGCGGGAGACCGTGGGCTGCCGCTTCGATGACTAAGAGATCAACGAGGGCCCAAGGTAGACGGAGTAGCCTGACGTAGAGCATCGCGTGTTGGGGCAGCCAGCCCAGTCAGCATTCGAGTAGGCCACGAGGTCGGTGGAGGCGGAGGCCATCAGGGTGAGTCCCAAGGACATGGTGTCGCGTATGTAACGGAGAATACGCTTCACCAGATTCCAGTGAGAGTCACGCGGGGCGTGCATATGGAGGCACACCTGCTGAACAGCGTACTGCAGGTCGGGGCGAGCCAGCGTCAAGTACTGGAAAGCACCGACAATAGAGCAATAAAACGCTCCATCGGACGTGAGAGATCCCTCCAGAGCAGAGGCCTTCACCTTCACGTCGACGGGGGTGGGCGCCGGCTTGCAGTTAAGCATACCGGCATGCTCAAGGAGCTCGTGGGCATACTTCTATTGATGCAGAAAGAAGCCGTCAGCCCGGCGGATCACCTCGATGCCGAGAAAGTAGTGCAGGGGCCCCAAGTCCTTGAGGGCGAGCTTATCACGAAGACGAGCAGTCAGCCGCTGAAGGAGATCGGGGGTGGACACCGTGAGGATGATGTCGTCGATGTAGACCAGCATATCTGCAGTATCAGCTCCCTGATGATACTCAAAGAGTGAGGCATCGGAGCAAGTGGAGCCAAAGCCGGGAGACTGCAAGAAGGTTGCGATACGCTGGTTGATACGTCTCCAACGTATCTATAATTTTTGATTGCTCCATGCTATATTATCTACTGTTTTGGACATTATTGGGCTTTATTATCCACTTTTATATTATTTTTTCGGACTAACCTATTAACCGGAGGCCCAGCCCAGAATTGCTATTTTTTTTGCCTATTTTAGGGTTTCGAAGAAAAGGAATATCAAACGGAGTCCAAACGGAACGAAACCTTTGGGAACGTGATTTTCTCAACGAACAAGACCCAGGAGACTTGGACCCTACGTCAAGAAACAAAGGAGGAGGCCACGAGGTAGGGGGCGCGCCTACCCCCCCCCCCCAGGCGCGCCCTCTACCCTCATGGGGCCCCTGTTGCTCCACCGACGTACTCCTTCCTCCTATATATACCTACGTACCCCCAAACGATCAGATACGGAGCCAAAACCCTAATTCCGCCACCTCAACTTTCTGTATCCACGAGATCCTGTCTTCAGGCCTGTTTCGGAGCTCCGCCGGAGGGGGCATCGATCACGGAGGGCTTCTACATCATCACCATAGCCCCTCCGATGAAGTGTGAGTAGTTCACCTCAGACCTACGGGTCCATAGTTATTAGCTAGATGGCTTTTTCTCTCTTTTTGGATCTCAATACAATGTTCTCCCCCTCTCTTATGGAGATCTATTCGATGTAATCTTCTTTTTGTGGTGTGTTTGTTGAGATCGATGAATTGTGGGTTTATGATCAAGTCTATCTATGAACAATATTTGAATCTTCTCTGAATTCTTTTATGTATGATTGGTTATCTTTGCAAGTCTCTTCGAATTATCAGTTTGGTTTGGCCTACTAGATTGATCTTTCTTGCAATGGGAGAAGTGCTTAGCTTTGGGTTCAATCTTGCGGTGTCCTTTCCCAGTGACAGTAGGGGCAGCAAGGCACATATTGTATTGTTGCCATCGGGGATAACAAGATTGGGTTTTCATCATATTGCATGAGTTTATCCCTCTACATCATGTCATCTTGCTTAAGGCGTTACTCTATTTCCATGAACTTAATACTCTAGATGCATGCTAGATAGCGGTCGATGAGTGGAGTAATAGTAGTAAATGGAGGCAGGAGTCGGTCTACTTGTCTTGGACGTGATGCCTATATACATGATCATACCTAGATATTCTCATAACTATGCTCTATTCTGTCAATTGCTCAACAGTAATTCGTTCACCCACCATAGAATACCTATGCTCTGGAGAGAAGCCACTAGTGAAACCTATGGCCCCCGGGTCTATCTTCATCATATTAATCTCCCAATACTTAGTTATTTCCTTTGCTTTTTTACTTTGCTTTTATTTTACTTTGCATCTTTATCATAAAAATACCAAAAATATTATATTATCATATCTATCAGATCTCACTCTCGTAAGTGGCCATGTAGGGATTGACAACCCCTTATCGCGTTGGTTGCGAGGATTTATTTGTTTTTTGCAGGTACGAGGGACTCGTGCGTAGCCTCCTACTGGATTGATACCTTGGTTCTCAAAAACTGAGGGAAATACTTACGCTACTTTGTTGCATCATTCCTTCCTCTTCGGGGAAAACCAACGCAATGCTCAAGAGGTAGCAAGAAGGATTTCTGGCGCCGTTGCCGGGGAGTCAACGCAAAAATCAATATACCAAGTACCCATCACAATCGTTATCTCCCGCATTACATTATTTGCCATTTGCCTCTCATTTTCCTCTCCCCCACTTCAACCTTGCCATTTTATTCGCCCTCTCTCTCTATCCTCCCTCTCCTTCTCTATTTGCTTCTTTTTGCCCGCTTCCTTTTTGTTTGCTTGTGTGTTATGTTGCTTGCTTGTCTTGATGGCTCTTCCCCAATTTGGTGATCTTCACCTTAAAAGGTTAGAAGAAATCGAAAACAACGTTAGGAGTTTTATGGTCTTGCAATTCGAGCATAATAGTTTCTTTAGAAACGAGCTTAAGGAACAAAAAAGTTTTATGAGTTTTATGAATAAAGAGCTCGATGATATGTCTAAAGAGTTTGATGGTTTAAGATCCCAAATTGCTTGTCTTGAGAAATTGATTGCTGATATTTCAGATAAGCAGGCTACCTTAGTTAATAGGATGGCCGCTAAACCAGATTTCTATGAAAATAAAGATGAAGATCTAAAAGTTATTGATGTGTCCCCTATTAAATCTTTGTTTTGCAATATGAATCTTGATAATGATGGGACTGAATATGATCCACCTTTACCTAGAAGGCACCCCAAGAATTCAGAGTTTTTAGATCTTGATGCTAAAATTGATAAAAGTGGGATTGAAGAAATTAAAACCCTAGATGTTGCTAAACCCACTATTTTGGATTTCAAGGAATTTAATTATGAAAATTGCTCTTTGATTGATTGTATTTCCTTGTTGCAATCTGTGCTAAATTCTCCTCACGCTTATAGTCAAAATAAAGCGTCCACTAAACATATCGTTGATGCCTTGATGCAATCTTATGAAGAAAAACTTGAATTGGAAGTTTCTATCCCTAGAAAAATTTATGATGAGTGGGTACCAACTATTAAAATTAAAATTAAAGATCATGAGTTTTATGCTTTATGTGATTTGGGTGCTAGTGTTTCCATGATTCCGAAGACTTTGTGTGATTTGTTAGGTTTCCGTGATTTTGATGATTGCTCTCTAAACTTGCACCTTGCGGATTCCACTATTAAGAAACCTATGGGAAGAATTAATGATGTTCTTATTGTTGCAAATAGGAATCATGTACCCGTAGATTTTATTGTTCTTGACATAGATTGCAATCCTTCATGTCCTATTATTCTTGGTAGACCTTTCGTTAGAACGATTGGTGCAATTATTAATATGAAGGAAGGAAATATTAGATTCCAATTTCTGTTAAGGAAAGACATGGAACACTTTCCTAGAAAGAAAATTAAATAACCTTATGAATCTATTATGAGATCCACTTATGGATTGCCTACCAAAGATGGCAATACCTAGATCTATCCTTGTTTTTTATGCCTAGCTAGGGGCGTTAAACGACAGCGCTTGTTGGGAGGCAACTAAATTTTATTTTTATTCCTTGCTTTTTTGCTCTTGTTTAGTAATAAATAATTTATCTAGCCTCTGTTTAGGTTGTGTTTTTTGTGTTTAATTAGTGTTTGTGCCAAGTAGAACCGTTGGGAAGACTTGGGGAAAGTCTTGTTGAACTTGCTGTAAAAAACAGAAACTTTAGCGTTCACGAGAACTGCTGCCATTTTTATTTGGAAAGTGATATTTAGTTAATTATTTTTGCAGATGATTAATAGATAAATTCCTCACGTCCAGAAATTTATTTTAGAATTTTTGGGGTTCCAGATCTTGCGCTAGCTACAGATAACTACAGACTGTTCTATTTTTGACAGATTCTGTTTTTCGTGTGTTGTTTGCTTATTTTGATGAATCTATGGCTAGTAAAATAGTTTATAAACCATAGAGAAGTTGGAATACATTAGTTTTAATACCAATATAAATAAATAATGAGTTCATTACAGTACCTTGAAGTGGTATTTTGTTTTCTTTTGCTAACGGAGCTCACGAGATTTTCTACTTTGAGTTTTGTGTTGTGAAGTTTTAAAGTTTTGGGTAAAGATTTGATGGATTCTGGAACAAGGAGTGGCAAGAGCTTAAGATTTGGGATGCCCATGGCACCCCCAAGATAATCTAAGGACACCTAAAAGACAAAGCTTGGGGATGCCCCGGAAGGCATCCCCTCTTTTCGTCTACTTCTATCAGTAACTTTACTTGGAGCAATATTTTTATTCACCACATGATATGTGTTTTGCTTGGAGCGTCTTGTATGATTTGAGTCTTTGCTTTTTAGTTTACCACAATCATACTTTCTGAACACACCTTTTGAGAGAGCCATACATGATTTGGAATTTGTTAGAATACTCTATGTGCTTCGCTTATATCTTTTGAGTTATATAGTTTTGCTCTAGTACTTCACTTATATATTTTAGAGCACGGTGGTGGATTTGTTTTATAGAAACTATTGATCTCTCATGCTTCACTTAGATTATTTTGAGAGTCTTAAATAACATGGTAGTTTTCTTAAATAATCCTAATATGCTAGGTATTCAAGATTAGTAATTTTTTTACTGTGAATATTTTGAATACTAAGAGAAGTTTGATGCTTGATGATTGTTTTGAGACATGGGGGTAATAATATCAAACTCGTGCTAGTTGAGTAGTTGTGAATTTGAGAAGTGCTTGTGTTGAAGTTTGCAAGTCCCGTAGCATGCACGTATGGTAAACGTTATGTAACAATTTTGAAACATGAGGTGTTATTTGATTGTCTTCCTTATGAGTGGCGGTCGGGGACGAGAGATGGTCTTTTCCTACCAATCTATCCCCCTAGGAGCATGCGCGTAGTGCCGAGGTTTTTGATGACTTGTAGATTTTTGCAATTAGTATGTGAGTTATTTATGACTAATGTTGAGTCCATGGATTATACGCACTCTCACCCTTCCATCATTGCTAGCCTCTTCGGTACCATGCATTGCCCTTTCTCACATTGAGAGTTGGTGCAAACTTCGCCGGTGCATTCAAACCCCGTGATATGATACACTCTTTCACACATAAACCTCCTTATATCTTCCTCAAAACACCCACCATACCTACCTATTATGGCATTCCATAGCCATTCCGAGATATATTCACATGCAACTTTCCACCATTTCGTTTATTATGACACATTCATCATTGTCATATTGCTTAGCATGATCATGTAGTTGACATAATATTTGTGGCAAAGGCACCGTTCATAATTCTTTCATACATGTCACTCTTGGTTCATTGCATATCCCGGTACACCACTGGAGGCATTCATATAGAGTCATCTTTTGTTCTAGCATCAAGTTGCAATCACTGAGTTGTAAATAAATAGAAGTGTGATGATCATCATTTTCTAGAGCATTGTCCCAAGTGAGGGAAAAAAAGAGAGGCCATGTAGAAAAGGAGAAAGTCCCAAATAAAAAAATGAGAGAAAAAGAGAGAAGGGACAATGTTACTATCCTTTGCCACACTTGTGCTTCAAAGTAGCACCATAATCTTCATGATAGAGAGTCTTTTGTTTTGTCACTTCCATATAGTAGTGGGAATTTTCATTATAGAACTTGGCTTGTATATTCCAACAATGGGCCTCCTCAAGTGCCCTAGGTCTTCGTGAGCAAGCAAGTTGGATGCACACCCACTTAGTTTCTTTTGTTGAGCTTTCATACATTTATATCTCTAGTGCATCCGTTGCATGGCAATCCCTACTCCTTGCATTAATATCAATCGGTGGGCATCTCCATATCCCATTGATTAGCCTCGTTGATGTGAGACTTTCTCCCTTTTTGTCTTCTCCACATAACCCCCATCATCATATTCTATTCCACCCATAGTGCTATGTCCATGGCTCGCGCTCATATATTGCGTGAAATTTTATAGGTTTGAGATTGCTAAGGTATGAAACAATTGCTTGGCTTGTCATCGGGGTTGTGCATGATGAGAGCATTCTTGTGTGACGAAAATGGAGCATGATTAAACTATATGATTTTGTAGGGATGAACTTTCTTTGGCCATGTTATTTTGAGAAGACATAATTGCTTTGTTAGTATGATTGAAGTATTATTATTTTTATGTCAATATGAAATTTTGTCTTGAATCTTTCAGATCTGAATATTCATAACACAATTAAGAAGAATTACATTAAAATTATGCCAAGTAGCACTTTGCATCAAAAATTCTGTTTTTATCATTTACCTACTCGAGGACGAGCAGGAATTAAGCTTGGGGATGCTTGATACGTCTCCAACATATCTATAATTTTTGATTGCTCCATGCTATATTATCTACTATTTTGGACATTATTGGGCTTTATTATCCACTTTTATATTATTTTTGGGACTAACCTATTAACCGGAGGCCCAACCCAGAATTGCTGTTTTTTTGCCTATTTTAGGGTTTCGAAGAAAAGGAATATCAAACGGAGTTCAAATGGAATGAAACCTTCGGGAACGTGATTTTCTCAACGAACAAGACCCAGGAGACTTGGACCCTATGTCAAGAAACAAAGGAGGAGGCCACGAGGTAGGGGGCGCGCCTACCCCCCCCCCCCAGGCGCGCCCTCTACCCTCATGGGGCCCCTGTTGCTCCACCGACGTACTCCTTCCTCCTATATATACCTACGTACGCCCAAACGATCAGATACGGAGCCAAAACCCTAATTCCACCGCCGCAACTTTCTGTATCCACGAGATCCCATCTTGGGGCCTGTTCCGGAGCTCCGCCGGAGGGGGCATCGATCATGGAGGGCTTCTACATCATCACCATAGCCCCTCCGATGAAGTGTGAGTAGTTCACCTCAGACCTACGAGTCCATAATTATTATCTAGATGGCTTCTTCTCTCTTTTTGGATCTCAATACAATGTTCTCCCTCTCTCTTGTGGAGATCTATTCGATGTAATCTTCTTTTTGCGGTGTGTTTGTTGAGACCGATGAATTGTGGGTTTATGATCAAGTCTATCTATGAACAATATTTGAATCTTCTCTGAATTATTTTATGTATGATTGGTTATCTTTGCAAGTCTCTTCGAATTATCAGTTTGGTTTGGCCTACTAGATTGATCGTTCTTGCAATGGGAGAAGTGCTTAGATTTGGGTTCAATCTTGTGGTGTCCTTTCCCAGTGACAGTAGGGGAAGCAAGGCACATATTGTATTGTTGCCATCGAGGAAAACATGATGGGGTTTTCATCATATTGCATGAGTTTATCCCTCTACATCATGTCATCTTGCTTAAGGCGTTACTCTGTTTCCATGAACTTAATACTCTAGATGCATGCTGGATAGTGGTCGACGAGTGGAGTAATAGTAGTAGATGCAGGCAGGAGTCGGTCTACTTGTCTCAGACGTGATGCCTATACGTGTGATCATACCAAGATATTCTCATAACTATGCTCAATTCTGTCAATTGCTCAACAGTAATTCGTTCACCCACCGTAGAATACCTACGCTCTTGAGAGAAGCCACTAGTGAAACCTATGGCCCCCGGGTCTATCTTCATCATATTAATCTCACAATACTTAGTTATTTCCTTTGCTTTTTTACTTTGCTTCTATTTTACTTTGCATCTTTATCATAAAAATACCAAAAAAATTATCTTATCATATCTATCAAATTTCACTCTCGTAAGTGCCCGTGTAGGGATTGACAACCCCTTATCGCGTTGGTTGCGAGGATTTATTTGTTTTGTGCAGGTACGAGGGACTCGCGCGTAGCCTCCTACTGGATTGATACCTTGGTTCTAAAAAACTGAGGGAAATACTTATGCTACTTTGCTGCATCATCCCTTCCTCTTCGGGGAAAACCAACGCAGTGCTCAAGAGGTAGCACTGGTACCAAGCCCAAGGTGCCTGCTTCAACCCGTATAGAGAGCGGGATAGCAAGCACTTGAAGTCGGGGTGCTCAGCGTCGACGAAACTAGTAGGCTGCTCACAGAGCACCTTCTCAGCGAGATGACCGTGCAAGAAGGCGTTGGAAACGTCTAACTGATGCACATGCCAGGTGCGTGAGACGACCAGCCGAAGGACGACACAGATCGTGCCCGGTTTCACAACTGGGGCGAAGGTGTCGGTGAAGTCCATGCCCGCTCGCTGCCGAAAACCACGAACCACCCATTGAGCCTTGTAGCACTCGAGAGAACCGTCGGGCGAGTCTTGTGGCGAAACACCCACTTGCCAGAGATGATGTTGGCACGGAGGGGTCGCAGAACAAACTGCCACGTGCGGTTGTGCTGTAGGGCGTCGAACTCGTCGTGCATCGCAGCCAGCCAATGGGGATCCCGAAGGGCAGCGCGAGCGGAGGTGGGGATGGGTGATGGTGTTGATGTCGAGGAAGCGCATGCATACGCGTCGGAGGAGTAGTGCGTGCTCGGCCGATGCACTCCTGCACGGGCATGGGTGACCGGGCCGGGGAGGGCGGCGGGTGCCGCGGCAGCGGGGGCCACAGCGCGGGCCGCTGAGGGTGTCCTGGACTAAGGGGTCCTCGGGCGTCCGGCCTGTTAGCCATGGGCCGGACTGATGGGCTGTGAAGATACGAAGACCGAAGACTGCAGCCGTGTCCGGACAAGATTCTTCTTGGCGTGGAAGGCAAGCTTGGCGATCAAATAAGTAGATTCCTTTCTTTGTAACCGACCTTATGTAACTCTAGATCCCCCCGATGTCTATATAAACCAGAGGACTTAGTCCGGAGGGAGGATAATCATTATCATAGCCAGACTAGACTTTTAGGGTTTAGTCATTACGATCTCGTGGTAGATCAACTCTTCTCTTGTAATACTCATATTCATCAAGATCAATCAAGAAGGACGTAGGGTATTACCTCCATAGAGAGGGCCCGAACCTGGGTAAGCATCGTGTCCCCTGTCTCCTGTTACCATCGACCTTAGACACACAGATCGGGACCCCTTACCCGAGATCCGCTGGTTTTGACACCGACATTGGTGCTTTCATTGAGAGTTCCACTATGACATTGACGACAAGATCGATGGCTCGCCTTGTTCTCAAGGAAAATATCACCGCCGGAGGAGCACTGGCCCCAGGCCAAACCCTCCGGCTGGGCGGCTTTACCATGATCGCCCGTTCGGTTGTTAAGCCGACGATGACCTCCCGAGTCATCAAAAATCCCCTTCGTATCAACCCCGAAAACTCCAAGCAGATGGATCCAGTGGAGCTTTCATCTTTAAACGAGCCCTAGATCACATCGCCGCCCTGGGGGTCGCTACAGACTATGATTGAATTGGGCTCAAACCAGATCAAAGAGAAACCAAATCTTCACCGATCACCCACTAGATAGCGATAGTCGAGGAGCGAGACGACAACTCTTGCTCCATACTAAAGACGGACTATGTCCGGATCTCCGGCTTCGAAGAGCCAGACACCCACCTGCGAGGAGATGCATCCTGTCCTCCGAACATAGAATCAGACGACGGGCCTAACAAATCAGTGGATATCCCGTAGCCTGATCTGTTAAGCTCGGAATTCCTTCAGAGTCCGGATCCAAAATTGGGTCAGGGTTCAGATTTAAAACCACCCAACCACCCAAATATAAGATCTCTCATGAGCATACAACAACAGTCTCAGGAAACGGTCCACCACTTCTGGGCCAGATTCCTTCTTGCCAAAGACAAGATTAAAGATTGCCACGACGAGGAAGCGATCTCAGCGTTCCGCAACAATTGCACAGACGAAGGAATCCTCAACGCCATCAACCGCCATCGCATACTACAGTTCGCTGACTTGGCAACTATCGTACAGAAGTACAACGCAATGGAAAGTGCCTGGAAAACTCAGGCAGCCCGTGGGGAACCATCGGTCCCCACTCAATCCCTCATTCAGGCGAAAAGGGCGCACCCTTGCAACACGCCCGGTCCAATAGTAAAGAAATATAAGTCCATATGAGGTGCGGAACCGTTCGGGAAGGATGGCTCGATGGGCCATGCAAAATACACGCAACACCTGATAACATACCAACACATAGCCTTAGAGCATGTCGGATACTCCGGCAAGTGGCCAAGAGCGACGAGGATATCCTCACCAAGAATACCCCAGAACAACACCCCCAGAAGACGACGACCCCAAAGTACTAACGGTCTTCGAGACATTCGCCTCAAACAATAGGCGCAAAAGAGCACTATGCGAACTCGCCGAAGTCTGTCAAATAGCAGCAATAAACCCTTGGAACGAGACGGCTATAACTTTTAATGCCGGTGACAACCAAAATACAGGACAGTCCGAGCACCGGCCGCCTTGGTCCTCAGTCCAATCATGGACGGCTTCCGGCTCACCAAGGTTCTCATGGACGGCGGCAGTAGACTAAACCTCATCTACGAAGATACACTATACAAAATGGAAATAGACAGGAGCCGCATTGAGCAAAGCAGCATGACCTTCCGAGGAATCATTCCCAGTCGGAAGGCGCGGTGTGCGGGAAAAATAACACTCGTCGTTGTATTCGGCACGCCGGAGAATTATCGGTCCGAAGAAATAAACTTCCAAGTGGCCCCTTTCAACAGCGGATATCACACCCTCTTGGGGCGGGAGGCATTTAGACGCTTCCAAGTTGTACCTCATTACGGCTACATGAAGATTAAGATGCCCGGGCCCAAAGGCATAATCACTCTAGCCAGTGATCCGGACATAGCACTCTGCGTCGAAAATAAAACCACATCACTGGCACTTCAGGCATTATGTAAAGCCCTCGCGGTCGATGAATTAACCGCACTGCGCTCCATGCTACCTCTTGAGCACTGCGTTGGTTTTCCCTTGAAGTGGAAAGGGTGATGCAGCAAAGTAGTGTAAGTATTTCCCTCAGTTTTTGAGAACCAAGGTATCAATCCAGTAGGAGGCCGCACACGAGTCCCTCGCACCTACACAAACAAATAAATCCTCGCAACCAAGGCGATTAGGGGTTGTCAATCCCTACACGGTCACTTACGAGAGTGAGATCTGATAGATATGATAGGATAATATTTTTGGTATTTTTATGATAAAGAGAAATAAACGATGCAAAGTAAAATAAATGGCAAAGGAAATAACTAAGTATTGGAAGATTAATATGATGGAAGATTGACCCGGGGCCATAGGTTTCACTAGTGGCTTCTCTCAAGAGCATAAGTATTTACGGTGGGTGAACAAATTACTGTTGAGCAATTGACAGAATTGAGCATATTTATGAGAATATCTAGGTATGATCATGTATATGGGCATCACGTCCGAGACAAGTAGACCAATTCCTGCCTGCATCTACTACTATTACTCCACACATCGACTGCTATCCAGCATGCATCTAGAGTATTAAGTTCAAGAGAACAGAGTAATGCTTTAAGCAAGATGACATGATGTAGAGGGATAAACTCATGCAATATGATATAAACCCCATCTTGTTATCCTCGATGGTAACAATACAATAAGTGGCTTGCTGCCCCTACTGTCACTGGGAAAGGACACCACAAGATTGAACCCAAAGCTAAGCACTTCTCCCATTGCAAGAAAGATCAATCTAGTAGGCCAAACCAAACTAATAATTGGAAGAGATTTGCAAAGATAACCAATCATACATAAAAGAACTCAGAGAAGATTCAAATATTGTTCATAGATAAACTTGATCATAAACCCACAATTCATCGGTTTGAACAAACACACCGCAAAAGAAGATTACATCGAATAGATGTCCACAAGAGAGGGGGAGAACTTTGTATTGAGATCCAAACAGAGAGAAGAAGCCAGCTAGCTAATAACTATGGACCCGTAGGTCTGAAGTAAACTACTCACACTTCATCAGAGGGGCTATGGTGTTGATGTAGAAGCCCTCCGTGATCGATGCCCCCTCCGGCGGAGCTCCGGAAAAGGCCCCAAGATGGGATCTCGTGGATACAGAAAGTTACGGCGGTGCAATTAGGGTTTTGGCTCCGTATCTGGTAGTTTGGGGTACGCAGGTATATATAGGAGGAAGGAGTACGTCGGTGGAGCAACAGGGGGCCCACGAGGGTGGAGGGCGCGCCTGGGGGGGTAGGTGTGCCCCCTACCTCGTGCCTTCCTCGTTGATTGCTTGACATAGGGTCCAAGTCCTCTGGATCATGTTCGTTCCGAAAATCACGTTCCTGAAGGTTTCATTCCGTTTAGACTCCGTTTGATATTCTTTTTCTGCGAAACCCTAAAATAGGCAAAACAACAATTCTGGGCTGGGCCTCCAGTTAATAGGTTAGTGCCAAAAATAATTTAAAAGTGTATAATAAAGCCCAATAATGTCCAAAACAGAATATAATATAGCATGGAATAATCAAAAATTATAGATACATTGGAGATGTATCACTCCACGGTGGACACGGACGATGTGATCTTAGGCAAACGCCCCAATTCCTCCTACTTCAAGCCAGCGGAAGAAATAGTCAAATTCCAGGTCCATCCAACGGACCCCAAAAAGACAACATCTATTGGGGCACAACTAGACCCACGGTCGATGCCGTGCTAAGGTATTGTCTTCGCGAAAACTGGGATATATTCGCCTGGCACCCTTCTGACATGCCAGGAATCCCGCGCAAACAGGCCGAACACAGCCTCAACATATTAAAGGGATACAAACCGCTCAAACAAACAATGCGGTGCTTTTTCGAACCCAAACGTCAAGCCATGGGAGAGGAGCTAGCCAAGCTAATCGAGGCCGGATTCACTAGAGAAATAAAACATCCGGACTGGCTGGCAAACCTGGTGATGGTACCAAAGAAGGATAAATCATGGCGCCTGTGCGTCAATTTTAAAGACCTCAATAAGTCTTGCCCTAAGGATCCCTCCCCCCTCCCCCGCATTGATCAAATCATTGATGCTACCACAGGACACGACTCACTGTGTTTCCTCGACGCATATTCCGGGTACCATCAAATCAAAATGAAGGAGTCCGACCAAGCTGCAACAACATTCATCACCCCATATGGGCCATTCTGCTTCAACACCATGCCCTTCGGGCTCAAGAACGCCGGCGCCACCTACCAACGCATGATCCAAACATGCCTGGAGAAACAGATCGGAAAGATAGTTGAAGCCTATGTGGACAACGTCGTAATCAAGACAAGGCACGTCCAAAAACTAATAGACGACCTACGCCTCACGTTTGACAACCTCCGCACATATGGCATTAAGCTCAATCTGGAAAAGTGTGTTTTTGGCGTCCCCGCAGGAAAGCTGTTGGGCTTCATCGTCTCCAATAGAGGAATTGAAGCAAATCCAGCCAAAATCCGAGCTCTGTCACAGTTGGCTATGCCAACAGACCTTAAACAAGTCCAAAAACTTGCCGGTTGCGTGGCAGCTCTAAGCCGCTTTATCTCCAGATTGGGAGAAAAGGCACTGCCACTCTATCGCCTTCTACGGCAAACCGATCACTTCGAGTGGACAGACGCGGCAACAGCTGGACTGGAAGAAATAAAAACACTCCTAGCGAGCAACCCAATCTTGGCCGTGCCAAATGTCGGCGAACCCATGCTGCTATACATATCAGCAACACATCAAGTGGTGAGCGTCGTTCTCGTCATTGAATGAGAACAGGACGTACACAAATTCCCGCTTCAGAAGCCAGTATACTACGTATCCATTGTCCTTACACCATGCAAATCCCGGTACCCCCATTATCAAAAGATAGCATACGCGGTCTTCATGGCATCCCGAAAGCTACGACACTACTTCCAGGAGTGTTCGATCACGGTGGCTTCCGAAGTACCACTCAATGACATAATAAAAAACCGCGATGCCACGGGCCAGATTGCCAAACGGGCCATTGAGCTCCTTCCATTTGATATTACATACAAACCACATCGAGCTATTAAATCCCAAGTACTGGCTGACTTCGTCGCCGAATGGACAAAGGCCGAACTCCCTAAAGAGTACGACACATATTCCAATTGGGCTATGTATTTCGATGGCTCCAAAATGCTGGCAGGGCTAGGAGCAGGCATTGTTTTAACGTCCCCCACTGGAGACGTTGTTCAGTAAGTACTCCAAATACTATACACAGACTCCAACAACGCAGCCGAATAAGAGGCCTTATTGCATGGTCTTCGGATGGCTGTCTCCATGGGCATACAACGCCTGGAAGTGCGCGGGGACTCAAATCTCGCAATATCTCAAATAAATGGAAACTTCCATGCTAAAGATCTGAAGATGGCAGCTTATCATAATGCCCTCCTAAAAATGTCGGCTCGGTTCGAGGGGCTCGAGTTCCATCACGTGGCCTGAGAAAGTATCAAGCGGCAGACGTCCTTGCTCGTATTGACGCCAAGCATGACCCCGTCCCACCTAATATCTTTCTGGAAAGGCTTTTTAAGCCATCCGTGGTGTGGCAGGGGGAAAGCGGCAATACTAGTCCGGATCCGAACACAACCCCAAATTCCGAACCCACCGATATCATCGGAGGCCCAGCCATCGAAATAACACCGTCGGCCCATCTCATTATGGCAGTCATTGCCCCATGGATCGAACCCTTCTTGGCCTACCTTAATAGGAAAGAACTTCATGAGGATCAGAATCAGGCCCGCTGCATTGTCCGGCGTTCAAAGGCCTACAAGGTTCATGACGGAGAACTCTATAAGAAAGGGCTACCGGAGTCCTTCAAAGATGTATCTTCGAGGAGGAGGGGCGGCAGCTCCTGGTTGAGATTCAAGACGGTCTTGGCAGGCACCACGCCGCAGCTCGGGCCCTTGTTAGCAAGGCCTTCCGTACAGGGTTTTATTGGCCGACGGCCCGAGCAGATGCATAGGACCTTGTCCAACATTGTGTCGGATGCCAACTCTTCGCCAACCAAAGCCATATGCCCCCACTGCCCTACAAACAATCCCCATCACTTGGCCTTTCGCGGTCTGGGGACTGGATATGGTTGGACCCCTTAAAGGAGGAAGCCATAAGAAAAAATATCTGCTAGTCATGGTGGATAAATTCACTAAGTGGATAGAGGCCAAACTAGTGAAAACGGCCGAGTCCGGGCCGGTGATTGAATTCATATCCGACGTCGTACACCGTTATGGTGTTCCACACATCATCATCACTGACAACGGCTCCAACTTCACAGCCGACAAAGTGAAAACCTGGTGCGCTAATCTAGGCATCAAGCTCGATTACGCCTCTGTCTATCATCCGCAGACAAACGGTCAAGTCGAACGAGCTAATGTTCTTATTATGAGCGACATCAAGCCTAGACTAGTGCGGTCTTTGAAGGAACCAGACACACACTGGGTTGAGGATCTTGACTCCGTACTCTGGGGGCTGCGGACCACGCCCAACCGCACTACCGGATACACACCTTTTTCATGGTGTACGGCGCAGAGGCTGTGCTACCCTGCGACATTATACATGACTGCGCATGTATGAAGAGAGAGAGGCCGAGCTCGATCGGCAGGACAGCCTAGACGCCCAGGGGGAGGAGCGTGACGTTCCAAAAGCCCATTCCGCATTTTATCAACAACAGGCCCGCAGATATCAAAGCAGAGAAGTACGGGCCAAGAATTATAACGTTGGCGAACTCGTTCTACGCTTGCCGGAGAAGAAAAAGGACAAACTCAAGCCCAAATGGGAGGGTCCCTTCATCATCGACGAAGTTCTCACTGGAGGAGCGTACCGCCTGCGTGATGCGTTAGATAATCGCCTCGAGCCGAACCCCTGGAACGTGGCCAGACTCTGAAGATTCTACGCCTAATACATTTTTTTGTCTTTCTCTCTCTTTTCATTTTTCTCTTTAGCCTTAAAGCTTTCGTGCGGTTAGACCGTGCATCCCTGACACACACATATGCTTTCAAATGTGTACGTCCATTATACCTGTGGGCTTCTTGTACAGAAGCTTGCTATTATTATCTGAGCATCAAGCTCACCACATGTGACGCCCCGAGACCGATGCGCCAGGTGTCTTCTTGTTATTCGCCGACGTTGACATGTCTTTTTCTTGCGTGTTGCATTTCATCATGTCATCATGTGCATTGCATCATCATGTTTTCAAAACTTGCATTCGTCCGGGTTCCCTAGTACTCTCCGTTGTCAGTTCTGAGCCCAGACACACTTGCACGCGCCCGCGGAATGTCTGAAATAGTATTTTATAAGTGGCCGGAAAATGTTCTGGGATTGGGATGAAAGTTGGCGTGCGGTGTTGTTTTGTTGTCAGTAGGCCTCTTGCCAAATTTCATCGCATTCGGAGTCGTTTGACGCCCCAACGGATAACTATAGCGGCAGTATAGCCGGTCTTTTCGTCAGACGTTTTCGGTCTCCGAAAACCGTGTCGGGCTGCATCTCTCCCCTCTTCTCTCAGACCAACCCGCTCTCCATAGTCCACCTAGGCCCATGCCTACCCCTCTTTGTTCCGTGCATAGACCTCTCGTGCGCGTTTGAAACTGCCCCGAACCCGTACCGCTCAGTCATCACCGTTGGGTCCAGATCATCCCCAAACATCTACAAAACGTCTCTGTTTTCTTAATTGGGCTCCCTAACCTATTTATCCAAGACCGTACGATTAAGATCGGAGGGACCAAATGCCGCTATCCAAAAATCCACTTGTTATATATATATATATATCAGATCAAACCCTAAAACCTAGGAGTTTGTCCCATCGCCGCCGCCCCCTGACCAAATCCCCCCTCGGGATCTCCCATGCCCGATCCACTGAACCAACCTCCTCTCCTCGATCTACGAGATCCACAACTTCTCTACCTACAGCCCCACGTTCCCCCTCCACGAGCACAGCCCCGAGCCACTCCCGTGCCCGATGGCCTCCGCCCGCGCCGAAGCTTGCTGCCGGCGATAGCAGCAGCAACACCGACCTCCCCTTCTCCTTCTTCTTCCTTTTCCTCCTCGATCTCCCTCTCTCTCATGTTGTCTCTCTCTCCTTGCTCGTTGGACAAGGAGACCCCCATGGCCGCTGGATGGAGCTCTGCCTCCATGGATCCTCGCCGGTGCCCCGTCCTGGTCTCCTGGTGCCATCCCACGCCCGGGTCCGTCTTCGCTGCCTCCTTCGTTGCGTTGCCAGCCTCGCTCGCTCCCGGATACACGAGCCGCGCCAAGTCCGCCGCCGTCCTCTTCTTCGCCCGCACGATCCTGCAGCTGCCTGCTTCGCTCCATCGAGCAGTGCCACCGCCGAAGATCCTCGTCGTCGGGAACCGCCTCCTCGACCCTCGGACTGCCCGAATCCGCCGCGCCCACGGGTCCCCTGCCTCTACATCGCGCCTTGATGACCCACAAGTATAGAGGATTTATCGTAGTCCTTTCGATAAGTAAGAGTGTCGAACCCAACGAGGAGCAGAAGGAAATAATAAGCGGTTTTCAGCAAGGTATTCTCTGCAAGTACTGAAATAAGTGGTAACATATAGTTTTGTAATAAGATAATTTGTAACGAGCAACAAGTAACAAAAGTAAATATAGTGCAGAAAGGTGGCCCAATCCTTTTTGTAGCAAAGGACAAGCCTGGACAAACTCTTATATAAGGAAAAGCGCTCCCGAGGACACATGGGAATATCGTCAAGCTAGTTTTCATCACGTTCATATGATTCGCGTTCGGTACTTTGATAATTTGACAAGTGGGTGGACTGGTGCTTGGGTGCTGTTCTTACTTGAACAAGCATCCCACTTATGATTAACCTCTATTGCAAGCACCCGCAACTACAACAAAAGTATTAAGGTAAACCTAACCATAGCATGAAACATATGGATCCAAATCAGCCCCTTACGAAGCAACGCATAAACTAGGGTTTAAGCTTCTGTCACTCTAGCAACCCATCATCTACTTATTACTTCCCAATGCCTTCCTCTAGGCCCAAATAATGGTGAAGTGTTATGTAGTCGACGTTCACATAACACCACTAGAGGCTAGACAACATACATCTCATCAAAATATCGAACGAATACCAAATTCACATGATTACTAATAGCAAGACTTCTCCCTTGTCCTCAGGAACAAATGTAACTACTCACAAAGCATATTCATGTTCATAATCAGAGGGGTAATAATATGCATAAAGGATCTCAACATATGATCTTCCACCAATTAAACCAACTAGCATCAACTACAAGGAGTAATTAACACTACTAGCAACCTACTAGCACCAATCCCGGACTTGGAGAGAAGAATTGGATACAAGAGATGAACTAGGGTTTTGAGATGAGATGGTGCTGATGAAGATGTTGATGGAGATTGCCCTCTCCTGATGAGAGGAGCGTTGGTGATGACGATGGCGATGATTTCCCCCTCCGAGAGGGAAGTTTCCCCAGCAGAACAGCTCTGCCGGAGCCCTAGATTGGTTCCGCCAAGGTTCCGCCTCGTGGCGGCGGAGTTTCGTCCCGAAAGGTTGCTTCTTGTTTTTTTCTCGATGAAAGACTTCATATAGCACAAGATGGTCATCGGAGAGCCACCAGGGGGCCCAGGAGGTAGGGGGCGCGCCCTAGGGGGGTGGGGGCGCCCCCACCCTCGTGGACAGGGTGTGGGCCCCCTGGTCTTCATCTTTGGCGAGGATTTTTCATTATTTATTATAAGGTATTCCGTGGAGTTTCAGGACTTTTGGAGTTGTGCAGAATAGGTCTCTAATATTTGCTCCTTTTCCAGCCCAAAATTCCAGCTGCCGGCATTCTCCCTCCTTATGTAAACCTTGTGAAATAAGAGAGAATAGCCATAATTATTGTGACATAATGTGAAATAACAACCCATAATGCAATAAATATCGATATAAAAGCATGATGCAAAATGGACGTATCAACTTCCCCATGCTTAGACCTCGCTTGTCCTCAAGCGAAAGCCGATAACAATAAATATGTCCCCATGTTTAGAGGTAGAGGCGTCGATAAAAATAAAATACGGACATGAAGGCATCATGATTATTCTCATAACAGCAACATATATAGATATTGTCATATGATTACTTATGTTCAAGTGATGATCTATTCACAATGCAAAAGTATGAATCAGAAACCTTATTGAGTACCAACAAACTATAACCTCGGTCATTGAAGCAATTGCAATTTATCATAACATCAGAAAGAGTCTATGTCAGAGCTAAAAAGCAAGTCCACATACTCAACTATCATCTAGTCCTTCATAATTGCTAACAGTCACGGAATACTTGTGGTTACGGAGTTTTAATCGGACACAGAGAAAGATAGGGGCTTATAGTTTCGCCCCACAACCTTTTACCTCGAGGGTAATGTCAACAATAATAACTCATGCCCCCTACATCCAATTAGATATATATATATATATATATATATATATCAGGTTCTTTCCAACATGCTGGGCTTGCCAAAGGATAAAATTAAAAAGGAAAGGTGAAGATCACTGAGGGAGTCCTGGATTAGGAGGTGTTCGGATAGCTGAACTATACCTTCAGCCGGACTCCTGGACTATGAAGATACAAGATTGAAGACTCCGTCCCGTGTCCGGAAGGGACTTTCCTTGGCGTGGAAGGCAAGGTTGGCGATACGGATATGAAGATCTCCTACCATTGTAACCGACTCTATGTAACCCTAACCCTATCCGGTGTCTATATAAACCGGAGGGTTCTAGTCCGTAGGACAACATACACATCAACAATCATACCATAGGCTAGCTTCTAGGGTTTAGCCTCTCTGATCTCGTGGTAGATCTACTCTTGTACTACCCATATCATCAATATTAATCAAGCAGGACGTAGGGTTTTACCTCCATCGAGAGGGCCCGAACCTGGGTAAAACTTCGTGTCCCTTGCCTCTTATTACCATCCGGCCTAGACGCACAGTTCGGGACCCCCTACCCGAGATTTGCCGGTTTTGACACCGACATTGGTGCTTTCATTGAGAGTTCCTCTGTGACGTCGCCGTCAGGCCCGATGGCTCCTACGATCATCAATAGCGATGAAGTACAGGGTGAGACCTTCCTCCCCGGACAGATCTTCGTCTTTGGCGGCTTCGCACTGCGGGCCAATTCACTTGGCCATCTAGAGCAGATCGAAAGCTACGCCCCTGGCCGTCAGGTCGGATTCGGAAATTTAAACTACACGGCTGACATCTGCGGGGACTTGATCTTCGAAGGACTCGAACCACCACCGAGCGCGCCGCACTGTCACGATGAGCATGATCTAGCTCTACCGCCGAATAGTGCCCTAGAGGCCGCACTCGCATTGGCTCTGACCCTTAGTTCGGAGCCAACCGCGCCGATCGAGGATGGGCAGTTGGATGCCACCTCGGGGGCTGTGATCCCAACGGCGGTTGAGCCGAACACCAGCCCCGTACTCTACGAAACTCGTGACTCCACGGAGCCGGATTCTTCTCCGGACTCCGAACCCTCCGCGCCCCTGCCGATCGAATCCGATTGGGCGCTGATCATAGAGTTCACAGCGGCGGACGTCTTTCAGCACTCGCCTTTCGGCAATATCCTGAAGTCACTGAAGTCTCTTTCTTTGTCAGGAGAGCCCTGGCCGGACTACGGTCAGCAAGGTTGGGGTACGGACAATGAAGAAATTCAAAACCCACCCACCACCCACTTAGTAGCCACTGTCGATGACCTAACCGACATGCTTGACTTCGACTCCGAAGACGTCGACGGTATGGACGCCGATGAAGGAGATGATGAAGAACCAGCGCCTACCAGGCCCTGGAAAGCCACCTCGTCCTATGACATATACATGGTGGACACCCCAAAAGAGGGAGAGTGCGATGGAACAGCAGAGGATGACCCCTCCAAGAAACAGCCCAAGCGCCGGCGTCAGCGGCGCCGCTCAAAATCCCGCCAACACAAAAACGACGATTCCAGCACAGGAGATAATAATACTCCGGAGAGTGCCGAAGAAAACCCCCTCCAGCAAGGTTTAGCACAGGAGGATCGAGAAACCAGCCCTCATGAGAGAGCGACAGACAGAGAGGTCGAGGACGATAATTATATGCCTCCCTTCGAAGACGAGGCAAGCCTCGACGACGACGAATTCGTCGTGCCAGAGGATCCCGTTGAGCAAAAGCGTTTCCAACGCAGGCTTATGGCCACGGCAAGAAGCCTCAAGAAAAAACAGCAACAGCTCCGAGCTGATCAAGATTTGCTGGCTGACAGATGGACCGAAGTCCTTGCGGCCGAAGAGCATAAACTCGAACGCCCCTCCAAGAGTTACCCAAAGCGTAGGTTGCTACCCCAATTAGAGGAGGAAGCACTTGATGCGGCCGAACGGCCACCTCGTGGCCGCGACAGAGAGGCCTCCTGGCCCTCCACTCAAGCCGCACCCCGTACCAAGGCACGGGAATATGCGCCGGACTTATGAGACATGTTGGAGGACAAGGCAAGGCAAACACGATCGATTTACGGATCGCGTGGGCACCCCACGACTCGAAATGGTAACCGTGACGCCGGCCACAAATTCGGCAGGGCCGAACATAGTAGACAAAACTCATTGGAGCTACGTCATTATATCGCCCATTAAAAAGGCGCCGCACACCCATTGTGCTTTACAGAAGAAATAATGGATCATCAAATCCCCGAGGGTTTCAAACCTGTAAACATCGAATCATATGATGGCACCACAGACCCTGCGGTATGGATCGAGGATTATCTCCTTCATATCCACATGGCCCGTGGCGACGATTTTCACGCCATCAAATACCTCCCACTCAAGCTTAAAGGACCAGCTCAGCATTGGCTCAACAGCTTGCCAACAGGATCAATCAGTTGTTGGGAGGACCTAGAAGTCGCATTCCTCGACAATTTCCAGGGCACTTATGTGCGACCCCCAGACGCCGATGACCTGAGTCACGTAATTCAGCAGCCAGAGGAATCGGCCAAGCAATTCTGGACACGGTTCCTAACAAAGAAAAATCAAATAGTCGACTGTCCGGACGCTGAGGCCCTAGCAGCCTTCAAGCACAATATCCGTGACGAGTGGCTGGCCCGGCACCTTGGACAGGAAAAGCCGAAATCTATGGCAGCACTCACGACACTCATGACCCGCTTTTGCGCGGGAGAAGACAGCTGGCTTGCTCGTAGCAACAATATGACCAAGAACCCTGGTAGTTCGGACACCAGGGACATTAGTGGCAGGTCGCGTCGCAACAAGCAGAAGCGCCGCATTAATGGCGACAATGCTGAGAATACGGCAGTTAATGCTGGATTCAGAGGCTCTAAATCCGGTCAGCGGAAAAAGCCATTCAAAAGGAATCCTAGGGGCCGGTCTAGCTTGGACCGAATACTCGACCGCTTGTGCCAAATACATGGCACCCCCGAAAAGCCGGCCAATCACACCAACAGGGATTGTTGGGTGTTCAAGCAGGTAGGCAAGTTAAGCGCCGACAATGAAGACAAGGGGCTGCATAGTGACGACGACGAGGAGCCCCGGCCGCCGAACAACAATGGACAGAAGGGTTTCCCCCCACAAGTGCGGACGGTGAACATGATATACGCCACCCACGTCCCAAAAAGGGAGCGGAAGCGTGCGTTAAGGGACATATACGCGGTAGAGCCAGTCGCCCCAAAGTTCAACCCATGGTCCTCCTGCCCGATCACCTTTGATTGAAGAGACCATCCCACTAGCATCCATCATGGCGGATTTGCCGCATTGGTTCTAGACCCAATTATTGACGGATTTCATCTCACTAGAGTCCTCATGGACGGCGGCAGCAGCCTGAACCTGCTTTACCAGGATACAGTGCGAAAAACGAGCATGGATCCCTCGAGGATTAAGCCCACCAAAACGACCTTTAAAGGCGTAATACCAGGTGTAGAGGCCAACTATACAGGCTCAGTCACACTTGAAGTGGTCTTCGGATCCCCGGATAATTTCCGAAGCGAGGAATTGGTCTTCGACATAGTCCCATTCCGCAGTGGCTATCATGCACTGCTCGGACGCGCCGCATTCGCCAAATTCAATGCGGTACCGCACTACGCATACCTTAAGCTCAAGATGCCAGGCCCTCGTGGAGTAATTACGGTCAATGGAAACAGTGAACGCTCCCTCCGAACGGAGGAGCACACGGTGGCCCTTGCAGCGGAAGTACAAAGTAGCCTCTCCAGGCAGTTCTCCAGTCCGGCCATTAAACGTCCGAACACCGTCAAGCACGCCCGGAGTAACCTACAACAAGACCGCCTGGCACGTTCCAAGCAGGCGTAGCAATGCGGCCCCAACCCCAACCCTAGCAAAAAGGCGACGCCAGTACTTCGCGTACATAATTACGCTCTAGAAATACCATGGGCATAGGGGGAGGGGCACCATCACGGCATGCCCAAAACACGGCTTAAACCGCACCAGGGGTTGCCGATTTTTTACTTTTCTCTTACCTCCAGGACTCTACTCTTCGGAAGGCCTGTTCGGCAGTTCAATTGCCACACAAACGATGCAAGAACCAGGGAAGCAGACAATCCATGCCGCATCATGGAACAAAGTAGCCTCTCCAGGCAGTTCTCCAGTCCGGCCATTAAACGTCCGAACACCGTCAAGCGCGCCCGGAGTAACCTACAACAAGACCGCCTAGCACGTTCCAAGCAGGCGTAGCAATGCGGCCCCAACCCCAACCCTAGCAAAAAGGCGACGCCAGTACTTCGCGTACATAATTACGCTCTAGAAATACCATGGGCATAGGGGGAGGGGCACCATCACGGCATGCCCAAAACACGGCTTAAACCGCACCAGGGGCTGCCGATTTTTTACTTTTCTCTTACCTCCAGGCCTCTACTCTTCGGAAGGCCTGTTCGACAGTTCAATTGCCACACAAATGATGCAAGAACCAGGGAAGCGGACAAGCCATGCCGCATCATGGAAATCCCAGGTGGTCTCTATCACGAGCAGTATACCTGTTTCCCATACTATTCCGCAGCTTGCCCCTGGAGCAGACATGTTAAATAGTCCAACTTTTCGTTTATCGCATTACTTGTATCGTTCTGCTTTGATCGCAGCTATTTCTAATAAACAATGCATAGCTTTTGTCTATTTTTGCACTATCTTTTTATAAATAAATGTTCCTTAATGACATGTTGCACCCGTACAACTTGGTACGGCCAAAATACGCCAGGGGCTTTTAGCACCCCTCAATATGGTGTGAGAAGTCCGAACACTTTCACAAGTGCGGCACCCCAAACTTATAGCATTATATGCATCGGCTCGGAATCATGTCTTGGGTCAATAGTTGGGTTTGCCCGGCTCCTATGTTTTGGTGCCTTACGTTCCGGTATATCGGCTAAGGTAGCACTAGGAGAACCACTGCGATTGTGCCCCAGTTGAGCTGGGCCGAGAACCTCAGTGGAGAAAGCTAAAACTGACTGTCATGATGAAGCGAGAGCTGGTCGCTGTTCGAGAGGTTTTTTAGAGTCCCTAAAGACTTATGCCGCTTAGGGCGACGAGTGGGATCTGTCCGGCCAAGTCGTGGATAGCGCCCTGAACTCGGTCTTCTGAATACTAGGGGCTTCGCCAAAATTTAAAATTATAGAATTCTATGGCTATGTGAGATTGTTCACGCATTATAGTCCGATTGCCTCATTCGTCGGGCTGAGCGCCTCCCTCGAAGGACCCAAACATGGGAAAAAGAGCGCCTAGATTTATCCCCGAACACCCCAGCACTAGTGGCAAGGGGCAGAAGCCGACGACTCGCCATCTCTCAGTATTGATAAACAGCCGCACAGAAGGTAATATTTTAGATTGAAGCAGCATTGCTCAGCGCATATGAACAAGTTTTCAGCGCACAGGACAAAAATGAGCGAGTTTTACTCAAAAATTACATCCCTAGTACATTCATCCGCCACAAGGCGGGCACCCTTCAGAACATCCTTATAGTAATTTTCGGGCTTGCGATGCTCTTTCCCCACTGGTGGCCCGTCCTTCACAAGCTTCTCTGCATCCAGCCTGCCCCAGTGCACCTTAGCACGGGCAAAGGCCCTACGGGCACCTTCAATACAGACAGAGCGCTTGATGACTTCGAGCCTTGGACAAGCCTCCACCAGCCGCCGCACCAGCCCGAAATAGCTCCCAAGCAGGGCCTCTCCAGGCCACAGCCGAACTAGGAGGCCCTTCATGGCCTGTTCGGCCGCCTTGTGGAGCTCGACCAGTTGCTTCAGCTGGTTGCTCAGGGGCACGGGGTGTCCGGCCTTAGCATACTGAGACCAGAACACCTTCTCTGTCGAGCTGCCCTCCTCGGCTCGATAGAATGCGGCGGCATCGGATACACTCCAGGGAAGATCTGCAAATGCCCCTGGAGAGCTCCGGATTCGGGTAAGTATTAAGTAACTCACATTTATGTGTTTACTTTGCATAGAGAATGCCTTACCCGCCGCTATTTTCTTCACCTCATCCAACTCCTGGAGGATTTTCTGGGATTCGGCCTTGGCAGACTTGGCATTTTCAATAGCCGCCGCGAGCTTGGACGCTCGCGTCTTCGAGTCAAGCTCCAAACTCTCATGTTTCTTCATGAGAACCTGGAGCTCTTGCCGCACCTTGCCAACCTCGGCCTCATACCTCTCCCGCTCGGTGTGCTCCACGGCCGCACTCTTCTTGGCCTCGAGCAGCGCTTGCTTAAGGGTCGCCACCTCAGATGTGGCCCCTACAATAGCCATGTTAATCCTGTCATTTCTTGCAATTGCACCTTTTTTATATACATATTCAACCAAGGTATTTCTTACCTTCCTTCTCCTCGAGCTGCTTCTTGGCACGCCGAGCTCTTGCTCAGACTTCTCGAGGCTCTACTTCAGCGTGTCCACTTCCGCAGTGAGTACGGTGGATGCCAGCAGAGAAGCCTGCACACGCATATTGACTCCTTTTGTTAGACTCCTGCGAATTTTTTGATCCTCTATTCGGCTTTTCTTCCCGAACGCCCAACAGAGCATCAGGGGCTACTGTCTATGCGGTAATATCATTTACACATTATTTACTTACCTCAAAGCCTGTCAAAAGGCTAGTACAAGCTTCAGTCAGTCAGCTCTTGGCGAACTGAACCTTCTGGACCACCGCACTCATAATAGCGCGGTGCTCCTCGTCGATGGAGGCGCCTTGGAGCGCCTCCAACATATTGTCCGGCGCCTCCGGGTGGACGGGGGTTGCCGGTACGGTGGACTTGCTCCTCTTGGAAGGAGGTCCCCCGCCGGACTCCGAAACCCTTGAAGGTTCCGGAGCGGTGTCCGGCCTAGAGCCGGACTTGGAGCCCTGGGGGGTTTCATCCCCTTTACTCCTGGAGTCCGGGTGGTCGCCTTGCGGCGCCTCCGGGACCACCTCCTCCCTGCTTGGAACCTGTTGGGACAACACCTCGGTGTCGTCCATAGGGCGGGGGAGGAAGCCGTCGGAAGCGAGTTCACCTCTGACGAGTCCAGTGAGCCGTTCGACGACGCGTCGAGCCGGTCTTTGGGTGGGCTGCATAAGCATATTCGACATAAGGGAAAGCTGTGCAATAAACGAATACTATGAATTACTCCGGTATCCGGATACTTACGATTTTGCCAGGGGCTTGGCCCTGGGCTGCCACTCCTCTTCGCCGTTGTCGGCGTCGTTGGAGTAGTCCGGAGGAAGGGTTTTCCCCTTCTTGGACCCTCCGGCCTCCTCAGAGAGGGCGGCCTTCCTTTTCTTCTCTCCTCCTGCTGGAGGGGGAGAGGTCTCTTCTTCTTCCTCCTCGTCTTCACGAGAGGAAGGCGCTTCGGGACTGTCGGATGAAGAATTCGATACCTCCTGGCGCCGGGCATTCTTTCGAGTCCCCGTGGCCCTTTTCATGGCCTTCTTCTCCGGCACCACATAGGGCACCGAAACCAGCAGCTTCGCCAAGAGAGCGTCTGCTGGGCCTTCGGGCAAAGGAGCCAGACAGTTGATCTGTCCAGACGTCACCTCCCAATCCTATCAAAGATAAGGGAACTCAGATCCCGCATAGAGTCAAACTATGAAAAACCGATACCCTGTAAAAGGACAAAGACAGCTTACCGCATGAGCGTGATGCTGAGTACTGAATCCGCGATCCTCGGCAGCGGATGCGGGAGCCTCGGCGCCCTTGAAAAGCATCCTCCAGGCATCTTCGTACGTCGTGTCGAAGAGCCTATTTAGAGTTTGATGATGCGCCGGGTCGAAGTCCCACAGGTTGAAGGCCCGTCGTTGACACGGGAGGATCATGCGGATGAGCATAACCTGGACTACATTGACAAGCTTGAGCTTCTTGTCCACCAGGGTTGGGATGCATGTTTGGAGTCCGGTCAGCTCTCCTTTTTTACCCCAAGATAGGCCTGTCTCCTTCCAGGAGGTGAGCCACGTAGGGGGGCCAGATCGAAACTCAGGGGGTGCGACCCATTCGGCATCGCGCGGCCCGGTGACGTAAAACCACCCTGATTGGCACCCCTTCAGGGTCTCCACAAAGGAGCCCTCGAGCCACAGGACGTTGGCCATCTTGCCAACCATGGCACCGCCGCACTCCGCCTGGCTGCCGCGCACCACCTTTGGCTTGACGTTGAAAGTCTTAAGCCATAGGCCGAAATGGGGGCGGATGCGGAGGAACGCCTCGCACACGACGATAAACGCCGAGATGTTGAGGACGAAGTTCGGGGCCAGATTGTGGAAATCCAGGCCGTAGTAGAACATGAGCCCCCGGAAAAATGGATGCAGAGGGAAGCCCAGTCCGCGGAGGAAATGGGGGAGGAATACCACCCTCTCATGGGGCCTAGGAGTGGGGATGAGCTGCCCCTTTTCAGGAAGCCGGTGCGCGATGTCGCTAGCCAGATATCCGGCCGTCCTCAGCTTTTTGATGTGTCCCTCCGTGTCGGAGGAGACCATCCACTTGCCTCCCGCTCCGGACATGACTGGAGAAGGTTGAGGTGGTAGTGCGGACTTGGGCGCTGGAGCTCGAGTGCGCAATAATGGATAGGGAAAGGAGGAAGAAGGCGTGGGTGAAAAGATGGATCCTTATCCCCTTATATGGGTGGACGCAACTACATGTCCCCACCAGCCTGGTAAAACTCGCTTATCTCCAAGCGCCGTAACCAAAGGCGCGGTTGGGTTACCCACGCCCGTATTGATGAGAATCCCGGAATAAGGGGACACGATCTCTGCTTTGACAAGACGTGCCAAGGAAACCACCTCGCATAACGCACTGAGGTGGGATACTGAAACGACTCGGATAAAGGCTTGGCCGTGGTGTGTCACGCAACGGAATACGTCAGCAGATTAGATTTGTGTAAATATTATTCTCTCTATGGCAATATGTGGAAACTTATTTTGCAGAGCCGGACACTATCTTTGTGTTCAAAATCTTCTATCAAGTACTTGGAGGAGGAACCCGCCTTGCAATGCCGAAGACAAACTGCGCATCGGACTCGTCGTCATTGAAGCCTGATTCAGGGGCTACCAAGGGAGTCCTGGATTAGGGGGTGTTCGGATAGCCGAACTATACCTTCAGCCGGACTCCTGGACTATGAAGATACAAGATTGAAGACTCCGTCCCGTGTCCGGAAGGGACTTTCCTTGGCGTGGAAGGCAAGGTTGGCGATACGGATATGAAGATCTCCTACCATTGTAACCGACTCTATGTAACCCTAACCCTATCCGGTGTCTATATAAACTGGAGGGTTTTAGTCCGTAGGACAACATACACATCAACAATCATACCATAGGCTAGCTTCTAGGGTTTAGCCTCTCTGATCTCGTGGTAGATCTACTCTTGTACTACCCATATCATCAATATTAATCAAGCAAGGCGTAGGGTTTTACCTCCATCGAGAGGGCCCGAAACTGGGTAAAACTTCGTGTCCCTTGCCTCCTGTTACCATCCGGCCTAGACGCACAGTTCAGGACCCCCTACCCGAGATCCGCCGGTTTTGACACCGACAATCACCATGACTCTTGCATAAGGTAGAAGATAATAATAAAAGATAGGCCCTTCACCGAGGGAAGCAGAGGTTGCCATGCGCTTTTATGGTTGGATGCTCAAAATCTTAATGCGAAAGAGCGTCACTTTATATCGCCCTTTGTGATATGAACCTTTATTATGTAGTCCGTCCCTTCTATTACTTCCACATCACATGATCGTATAAAGCTTATTTCTCCCACACTAATCGTACATATTTAGAGCAATTTTTATTGCTTTGCACCGATGACAACTTACTTGAAGGATCTTATTCAACCCATAGGTAGATATGGTGGACTCTCATGGCAAAACTAGTTTAAGGGTATTTGGAAGCACAAGTAGTATCTCTACTTGGTGCTGAGAATTTGGCTAGCATGAAGGGGAAAAAGGCAAGGTCAACATGTTGGATGATCCATGACAACATACTTTATCTCAGATATAAGAAAACATAACCCATTATGTTGTCTTCCTTGTCCAACATCAACTCTTTAGCATGTCATATTTTGATGAGTGATCCCAATCATAAAAGATGTCAGTAATAGTATATTTATGTGTGAAACCTCTCTTTCCTTATTACTTCCTATTAATTGCAATGATGACCAAAGCTATGTCTGCCAACTCCCAACAACTTTTAATCGTCACACTCTTTCTATGTGAAGTCATTACTATCAATAAGATCAATATGAACTTTTGTTTCTTCTTATTCTTTTTCTCTTTTCTTTTATTCACCCAAGATCATAACAAGAAAATCAAGCCCTCGACTCAACATTAATCTTTATTATATAGCTCACGGACTCGATTACAAAGAGAGATCATAAGGCAAAACTGAAAACTAGATCATGCCATAAACTTTATTCTACTAGATCAAAATAGTACTAATAGGATCGAACAAAGGAAAACAATAAAGATAGGAGTTGTGATTGTGATACGATACCGGGGCACCTCCCCCAAGCTTGGCGGTTGCCAAGGGGAGTGCCCATACCCATGTGATTATATCTCCTTGGTTGGTGAAGAAGGTGGAGGTGTTGCTGACTTAGTTGATGGCATAGACTTCTCCCTTAATTTACGCTTGAGGACGGCATTTTGATCCCTCGGATCATCAATCTCCCACTCCAAGGTTAATATCTTTTTGCATAGGTCCTGCTTATTTTCCTGCAAGAGACGAAAAGGGATAAACTGGAATTTTGGTTTCTTTACCCTATCAGGGAGACTTGACTTTTTGAACTCCACGTGCATATCCCCAGGTTGAGGTAATGGGGATTCGTCTTCATATGAGCTCGTCTCCTCCTTCCCATTGGGTTCATAGTCCTCTTCTTCCTCCGTGGTCCAACCATCGTGCTCCACATCTCCATAGACCTTAGGATTAGCTAAGTAATCATCCACATAGCTTTCTCCTTGCGAATCCTAGGAAGACATGTTGATCTAATCTGCAGCGGGACAGCTCGAAACAAAAATAGAGGATAATTGTGTAATATAGGAGTCAAAACCTTCGGGAGAATATATAATGAAATTTTACCGACCAAAATACATATCGTGTAAGAAAACGGAGTCCGGAAGGCACACGAGGTGCTCACGAGGTAGGGGGCGCGCCCAGGGGGTAGGGCGCACCCTCCACCCTCGTGGGGCCCTCATGTCCTTCCCGGACTGCTACTTAATTTTCTATATTTCTAAATATTCTAAAACGGAGAAATATTGCCTTCAAAATTGTTTTGGAGTCGGTTTACTTACCGTACCACATACCTATTCCTTTTCGGAGTCTGAAACATTCTGGAAAGTGTCCCTTATGTATTACTCCGGGGTTACGGTTTCAATAATATTGGTTTCAACATTTATGGGATTACCTAAGATATAATGTTTGATTCTTTGACCGTTTACCACCTCCGGATTTGTGCCTTCGAAGTTGTTGATTTTTATGGCACCGGAACGATAGACCTCCTCGATAACATAGGGGCCTTCCCATTTAGAGAGAAGTTTCCCTGCAAAAAATCTTAAACAAGAGTTGTATAGCAATACATAATCACCTACATTAAACTCACGCTTTTGTATCCTTTTGTCATGCCATCTTTTAACCTTTTCTTTAAACAACTTGGCATTTTCATAAGCTTGGGTTCTCCATTCATCAAGTGAGCTAATATCAAATAACCTCTTTTCACCGGCAAGTTTGAAATCATAATTGAGCTCTTTAATAGCCCAATATGCCTTATGTTCTAGTTTGAGAGGTAAGTGACATGCTTTTCCATATACCATTTTATACAGAGACATACCCATAGGATTTTTATATTCAGTTCTATAGGCCCATAATGCATCATCAAGTTTCTTGGACCAATTCTTTCTAGACCTATTGACAGTCTTTTGCAAAATTAATTTGAGTTCTCTATTACTCAATTCTACTTGACCACTAGACTGTGGGTGATACGGAGATGCAATTCTATGATTGACGTCATATTTAGCAAGCATTTTACGGAAAGTACCATGAATAAAATGTGAACCACCATCAGTCATTAAATATCTAGGGACTCCAAACCTCGGAAAAATAACTTCTTTAAGCATTTTAATAGAAGTGTTATGATCAGCACTACTAGTTGGAATAGCTTCTACCCACTTAGTAACGTAATCAACAACAACTAAAATATGTGTATATCCATTAGAGGCAGGAAAAGATCCCATATAATCAAAGCCCCAAACATCAAATGGTTCAATAAAAAGTGAATAATTCATAGGAATTTCTTGACATCTACTAATATTACCAATTCTTTGACATTCATCACAAGATAGGACAAACTTACGGGCATCCTTGAAGAGAGTAGGCCAATAAAAACCGGATTGCAATACCTTATATGCAGTTCTATCTCCCGCGTGGTATCCTCCATAAGTTTCGAAGTGGCACTTGCGTAGGATCTGTTCCTGTTCATGCTCAGGTACACAACATCTAATAACACCATCTACTCCTTCTTTATAAAGATGTGTGTCATCCCAAAAGTAATGTCTCAAATCATAGAAGAACTTTTTCTTTTGTTGGTATGTGAAGCTAGGTGGTATAAATTTAGCAACTATGTAATTAGCATAATCAGCATACCAAGGGGTACTACGAGAAGTACTTATGACATTTAATTGTTCATCAGGAAAGCTATCATCAATAGGTAGTGGGTCATCAAGAACATTCTCTAACCTAGATAAGTTGTCTGCAACAGGGTTCTCAGCTCCTTTTCTATCAACAATATGCAAATCAAATTCTTGTAGCAAGAGAACCCATCTAATAAGTCTAGGTTTAGCATCTTTCTTCTCCATAAGATATTTAATAGCAGCATGATCAGTGTCGATAGTTACTTTAGAATCAACAATATAAGGTCTGAACTTATCACAAGCAAATACAACTGCTAAAAGTTCTTTTTTAGTAGTAGCATAATTTCTTTGAGCATTTTCTAGAGTCTTACTAGCATAATGGATAACATTTAATTTATTATCAACTCTTTGCCCTAGAACAACACCTACATCATAATCACTAGCATCACACATAATTTCAAAGGGTAAATTCCAATCAGGTGGCCGAATAATAGGTGCAGAGACTAATGCTTTTTTAAGTATTTAAAATGCTTCTACACAATCCTCATCGAAGACAAATGGTATATCTTTTTGTAATAAATTAGTCAGAGCCGAGAAATTTTTGAGAAGTCCTTAATGAACCTCCTATAAAATCCGGCGTGACCAAGGAAACTTCTTATACCTTTAATGTCCTTGGGACATGGCATCTTTTCAGTAGCATCAACCTTGGCTTTATCAACTACAATACCTCTTTCAGAAACTTTATGCCCCAAGACAATACCCTCATTAACCATAAAGTGGCACTTTTCCCAATTCAAGACAAGACTAGTTTCTTCACATCTCTGCAAAACTCGATCAAGATTGCTCAAGCAATCATCAAAAGAAGATCCATAGACGGAAAAGTCGTCCATGAAAACCTCACAAATCTTTTCACAAAAGTCGGAGAATATAGCCATCATGCATCTTTGAAGGGTAGCAGGTGCATTACATAAACCAAAAGGCATACATTTATAAGAAAAAGTACCAAAAGGGCATGTAAAAGTAGTCTTTGATTGTTCTTTAGCCGACACGGGTATTTGAGAGAAACCAGAAGAACCATCTAGAAAGCAGTAATGTGTATGCTTGCATAATCTTTCTAGCATTTGATCGATAAAAGGGAAGGGGTAATAATCTTTCTTAGTAGCCTTATTTAATTTGCGGAAATCAATTACCATCCTATAACCTGCAATAATTCTTTGTGGAATCAATTCATCTTTATCATTAGGAACAACAGTAATTCCTCCCTTCTTAGGGACACAATGAACAGGACTTACCCACTGACTATCAGCTATGGGATAAATTATACCTGCCTCCAGAAGCTTTAGTATTTCTTTTCTTACCACTTCTTTCATTTTAGGATTCAGACATTGTTGAGGATCACAAACTGGTTTGGCATCTGCTTCCAAATTTATTTTATGTTAACATAGAGTGGGACTAATGCCCTTAAGATCATCATGAGTATATCCAATAGCAGCACGGTGCTTCTTTAGAGTTTTCAATAATCTTTCTTCTTCATGCTCTGAAAGGTTAGCACTAATAATAACAGGATATATCTTCTTTTCATCAAGATAAGCATATTTAAGATTATCAGGAAACGGTTTAAGCTCAAACACGGGATCACCCTTAGGTGGAGGGGGGATCCCCTAGGATTTCAACAGGCAAATTATGTTTCAGAATTGGTTCCTGTTTAAAGAATACTTCATCTATTTCCCTTCTTTCTTTCATAAACATATCATTCTCATGGTCTAGCAAATATTGTTCTAAAGGATCACCAGGAGGTACGGGAATAGAAGCAAGACCAATAATTTCATCCTTACTAGGCAATTCTTCTTCATGGTGTTGTTTACTAAATTTAGAGAAATTAAACTCATGAGTCATATCATCTAAGCTGACAATAACAACATCCCTTGTGCAATCTATGGTAGCATTAACAGTATTCAATAAGGGTCTACCAAATATAATGGGAAAAAGCTATCTTGTGGGGAACCAAGAACAAGAAAATCAGCAGGATATTTAGTTTTCCCACACAAGACTTCAACATCTCTAACAATTCCCATTGGTGAAATAGTATCTCTATTAGCAAGTTTAATAGTGACATCAATTTCTTCTAACTCAACAGGTGCAATGTCATGCATAATTTCTCTGTATAAGTCAATAGGTATTGCACTAGAACTAGCACCCATATCACATATAAGCCATGATAACAATGTTCTCCTATTTTAACAGAAATAATAGGCACGCCTACCACAGGTCTATTTTTATCTTTAGCACAAGGTTTAGCAATTCTGGTAGTTTCACCGCAGAACTGAATAACATGCCCATCAATATTATCAGACAAGAGATCTTTAACAATAGCAATATTAGGTTCTACTTTAACTTTCTCAGGAGGTGTATATGTTTTAATATTGCTTTTACGAACCACAGTTGAAGCTTTAGCATGATCCTTTATCCTAACAGGGAAAGGTGGTTTCTCAACGTAACAAGTAGGAGCAATAGGGTCATTAAAGTGACAGTATTTTCTTCAACTTTAATTGGTGCAACTACTTTTACTTCTATGGGAGGATGATATTTAAACCACTTCTCCTTAGGGAGATCAACATAACTAGCAAAAGATTTACAGAAAGAAGCTACTATCTCAGAATCAAGTCCATATTTAGTGCTAAACTTACGGAAAATATCGGTATCCATAAAGGATTTAACACAATCAAACTTAGGTGTCATACCTGACTCCTTACCTTTGTCGAGATCCCAATCTTCAGAGTTGCATTTAATTCTATCCAATAAATCCCATCTAAATCCAATAGTCTTCATCATAAAAGAGCCAGCACAAGAAGTATCGAGCATGGTGCGATTATTTTCAGAAAGCCGAGCATAAATTTTTTAAAGAATTGTTTCTCTTGGGAGCTCATGATTGGGGCATGAATATAACATTGATTTAAGCCTGCCCCAAGCTTGAGCGATACTTTCTCCTTTGCGAGGCCAAAAATTATATATATAATTGCGATCACGATGAACAAGATGCATAGGGTAATACTTTTGATGAAATTCCAATTTCAATTTTCTATAGTTCCATGATCTCGTATCATCACATAGCCTATACCATGTCAATGCATCTCCCTTCAAAGATAAAGGGAAGACCTTATTCTTAGCAACATCATCGGGTATACCTGCAAGCTTAAATAATCCACAAACTTCATCCTCATATATTAGGTGTTCATAAGGATGCTTTGTTCCATCTCCTGTAAAAGGATTAGCTAGCAGTTTTTCTATCATACCCGAAGGATACTCATAGGGAATTTCATTTTCAATAGGTTCAGTAGGTTGAGGAGCAACTCTTTGCTCTACTGGTCGGGGTGAAGATACCCCGAACAAGCCCCTCAGAGGATTACTTTCCATAGTAACAAGTGACAGTAAATTTCAGCACACTATATAAATTTTTCCTTACCAAATTCCACCTACCAAAGGCGCTTCACTCCCTGGCAACGGCGCTAGAAAAGAGTCTTGATGACCCACAAGTATAGGGGATCTATCGTAGTCCTTTCGATAAATAAGAGTGTCGAACCCAACGAGGAGCAGAAGGAAATAATAAGCAGTTTTCAGCAAGGTATTCTCTGCAAGTACTGAAATAAGTGGTAACATATAGTTTTGTAATAAGATAATTTGTAACGAGCAACAAGTAACAAAAGTAAATATGGTGCAGCAAGGTGGCCCAATCCTTTTTGTAGAAAAGGACAAACTCTTATATAAGGAAAAGCGCTCTCGAGGACACATGGGAATATCGTCAAGCTAGTTTTCATCACGTTCATATGATTCGCGTTCGGTACTTTGATAATTTGACATGTGGGTGGACTTATGATTAACCTCTATTGCAAGCATCCGCAACTACAACAAAATTATTAAGGTAAACCTAACCATAGCATGAAACATATGGATCCAAATCAGCCCCTTACAAAGCAACGCATAAACTAGGGTTTAAGCTTCTATCACTCTAGAAACCCATCATCTACTTATTACTTCCTAATGCCTTCCTCTAAGCCCAAATAATGGTGAAGTGTTATGTAGTCGACGTTCACATAACACCACTAGAGGCTAGACAACATACATCTCATCAAAATATCGAACGAATACCAAATTCACATGACTACTAATAGCAAGACTTCTCCCTTGTCCTCAGGAACAAACGTAACTACTCACAAAGCATATTCATGTTCATAATCAGACTGGTAATAATATGCATAAAGGATCTGAACATATGATCTTCCACCAATTAAACCAACTAGCATCAACTACAAGGAGTAATTAACACTAGTAGCAACCTACTAGCACCAATCCCGGACTTTTTTTTGAGCAAACACAGTGGGGAAAGGCTCCCCACTGTAACTCTATTTTCTATTAATAATGGGTGGTGTTACATGGGTCTGTACAGAAGAGGTACATGGTACAAAAAGATTAACAAATTACAATGTATCCAACTAGGATTGCATCCCATCCTTTAAAATAGGTCTTGCTTTCTTGATAATGGTGCTAAAATGCTCTTTGAAACTTGATAAGCAGTGAGTCATACTTCTGTTATTGTTGTCAAAGATAATGCCATTCCTGTGCTTCCATATGCTCCAACATCCTGCTATCATCTTTTCCTTAAATCCTTGGCCATTATCTCTGCTTTTGCCCTCCATTAGCATTTCAATAGTATTAAGATCTGTATTCCATTCCATACCTATTGCAGCCCAGAAATTTGTGCTGAAGTCACATACAAAAAAGAGGTGTTGTAGGTATTCATGGGGTTCATCATCACATAGAACACACCTTCTGTTTTGTATTTGAAAATTCTTCCTGATTAGTAGATCTCTAGTATTTAATCTATCAAGCAGTAGCAACCAGAAGAATTTTTTTGTTTGGGCAGGTTGCATGATTTCCAAATCCATTGAAATGGTGGTGCTGCCTTTGGTGGGTTTCCAATAAGTTGCAGATAAATCTTTCTGTTGGAGTATTTGTTTCCTTTCCAGAGAAATTGCCGCAATTTTATTGTCATTTTCCTGGTGGATGTTACTTATGATTTCCAACATCTCATTGCTTTGTTGAACATCCATAGATGACATGGGTAAATGAAATATCTCATAAAAGTTGCTGGTTGAGGAAACAATAGCCGAGGCAATTGTATAGCCTGTATCTTTAGCAAATGAGTATAATTGAGAAAATCTGCTCTGGAGAGTGCCCTCATTCCACTTATCATGCCAGAGTGAGATGGTGTTGCCAGTGGAGGGGATACATGTAGTCATATTTTTAAAATCCTGAAGGATAGAGCAGCAATCTCTCCACCAAAAGGATCCCAACCTTGTGGGATATGAGGGTATAGAGCCATCAGAATAATAATTATTCCATATTAATTCCACCCACAGAATATCCTGTTTATTAAAAAACTTATAGAGAAATTTAATTAGAAGAGCTCTGTTTTGAGTTCTTAAATCAAGTACTCCCAATCCTCCTGCTTCTTTGGGGAGACAGACAATATCCCATTTAACCAGACAATTACCCTGTTTATTGATCTTGTTACCATACCAAAGAAAACTTCTGCCAGATTTTTCAAAGTGATCTAAGATAGTGAAAGGCACTATGATGCAACACATTGCATAAATTGGAAGAGCAGAAACCACCGATTTCCAATGAGTTAATCTACCAGAATATGTCATCATATTTGCAATACCAGATAATCTTTTATCAAGCCTTGATACCAATCCCGGACTTGGAGACAAGAATTGGATACAAGAGATGAACTAGGGTTTTGAGATGAGATGGTGCTGATGAAGATGTTGATGGAGATTGCCCTCTCCCGATGAGAGGAGCGTTGGTGATGACGATGGCGATGATTTCCCCCTCCGGGAGGGAAGTTTCCCCGGCAGAACAGCTCTGCCGGAGCCCTAGATTGGTTCCGCCTCATGGCGGCGGAGTTTCGTCCCGAAAGGTTGCTTGTTGTTTTTTTTCTCGACGAAAGACTTCATATAGCAGAAGATGGTCATCGGAGAGCCACCAGGGGGCCCACGAGGTAGGGGGGCGCGCCCTAGGGGGGGGGGGGGGGGGCGCCCCCACCCTCGTGGACAGGGTGTGGGCCCCCTGGTCTTCATCTTTGGCGAGGATTTTTCATTATTTATTATAAGGTATTCTGTGGAGTTTTAGGACTTTTGGAGTTGTGTAGAATAGGTCTCTAGTATTTGCTCCTTTTCCAGCCCAGAATTCCAGCTGCTGGCATTCTCCCTCATTATGTAAACCTTGTAAAATAAGAGAGAATAGCCATAAGTATTGTGACATAATGTGAAATAACAGCCCATAATGCAACAAATATCAATATAAACGCATAATGCAAAATGGACGTATCACGCCTCTGCCCGTCTTCCATATCGCCATGACCTGCTGCTGCTTCTGTTGGTACGAGCAGCACCAGGTCGCCCGCTCGCAGCGCCGCCCCGCTCCCGTTGACCGCATCGCCAGCGCATGGGCCACCGCGTCGCCAGCGCCCTTTCCCCGCACAACCTTGCAGCGCGAATGGCTTGCCAGGCCTCTCCTTCAACTGGGCCAGGGCCACTGGGTGAGGCTACCCCAGCACCCCCTTTTTTTCCTCTGTTGGGCTTGCTGTCCAGATTTGGCCCGTGTTACATTTTTTCCTCTAGGCGATTTTGCTAATATTCCAGAGAACATTGTTTTACAGAAAAGACCCTCATGTTCATACATTTAATATCTCACAAACTATGCATCACATGTTAAAACTTTCTTAGAATTTTGTGTAGGTTAATAATTTGCAACTTTCATCTATGTTAAAGATGTTTAAACTGCTGTTTGATTAAATTTGCTTAAATAACTTGTTAAAATGATTTATTTCATAACTAAATAACCATAGCTCCAAACTTAACAAACTTTATATGTAAATGGGGTAGAAAAATTCCTAGTTTAACATGGTGCACTCATCTTGCATGTTTAACAACTCTGAAATATGGTTTAGGGCAGAACAGTACCAAACCTAATATATGCATATGAGGATTTTTCGGAATTGTTGTTTGTTATTTCCAGCCTCATTTAAACTTGTCTAAATAGGTAGTTTTTCATATGCTTCACCCTCTTGCCATGTTTAACAAGACTTAATATTGTTAGGTACATAAACAAGATCGAACTAAATAAGTCACGTGGTGTTTCGTCAATATGCAACGGAGTTGCATATTGAGCTCCACTTAATTTGTAGGGTTGTTTGTGCACTTTGCCATGCCATGCCTCTTTAAACCGGACATGCATCATAATTGTTTGCGCATCATGCCATGTTATGTGATGGTTGTTTACCATGTTGCTTGCTTCTTTCCAGGTTGCTTCTCTCGTTAGCTTCAGTTTCGTTCTAGAGTTGTGAGGATCCGTTCAACTACATCCGTTTGTCTGCTTCATGGACCTGTTCTTCTTCCTTGCGGGATCTCAGGCAAGATGACCATACCCTCGAAATCACGTCTATCTTTGCTTGCTAGTTGCTCGCTCTTTTCCTATGCCGCGATACCTACCACTTGCTATATCATGCCTCCCATATTGCCATGTCAAGCCTCTAACCCACCTTCCCTAGCAAATCGTTGTTTGGCTATGTTACCACTTTGCTCAGCCCCTCTTATAGCGTTGTTAGCTGCAGGTGAAGATGAAGCTTGTTCCATGTTGGAACATGGATATTTGGGGATATCATTATTATATCTTGCTTACTTTAATGCATCTATATACTTGGTAAAGGGTGGAAGGCTCAGCCTTATGGCTGGTGTTTTGTTCCACTCTTGCCGCCCTAGTTTCCGTCATACCGATGTTATGTTCCTTGATTTTGCGTTCCTTACGCGGTTGGGTGTTATGGGAACCCCTTCACAGTTTGCTTTGAATAAAACTTCTCCAGCAAGGCCCAACCTTGGTTTTACCATTTGCCACCTAAGCCTTTTTCCCTTGGGTTCTGCAGACTCAAGGGTCATCTTTATTTTAAACCCCCCCCCCCCGGGCCAGTGCTCCTTTGAGTGTTGGTCCAAAATAGAGCCACTTGCAGCGCCACCTCGGGGAAACTTGAGGGTTGGTTTTAGTTGTACGTAGTGTTCATCCGGTGTGCCCTAAGAACGAGATATGTGCAGCTCCTATCAGGATTTGTTGGCACATCAGGTGGCTTTGCTGGTCTTGTTTTACCATTGTCAAAATATCTTGTAACCAGGATTCCGAGTCTGATCAGGTCTTCCTGGGAGAAGGAATATCCTTCATTGACCGTGAAAGCCTATGGGCTAAGTTGGGACACCCTTGCAGGGTTTTGAACTTTCGAAAGCCATGCCCGCGATTATGGGCAGATGGGAATTTTTAATATCCGGTTGTAGAGAACTTGTCACTTAACTTAATTAAAATGAATCAATTGCGTGTGTAGCCTTGATGGTCTCTTTCCGGCGGAGTCCGGGAAGTGAACACGGTTCTTGTGTTATGCTTGAACGTAATTAGTTTCAGGATCACTTCTTGATCATTATAGTTTCTCGACCGTGCTTGGCTTCTCTTCTTGCTCTCATTTGCGTAAGTTAGCCACCATATATGCTAGTGCTTGCTCCAGCTCCACCTCACTACCTTTTCCTAGCCATAATCTTAAATAGTCTTGATCGCGAGGGTGTGAGATTGCTGAGTCCTCGTGACTCACAGTTACTTCCAAACAGTTGCAGGTGTCGATGATAACCGTGTAGGTGACGCAACCGAGCTCAAGGAGGAGCTCGATGAGGATCGTGTTCGTTGTGTTGTTTCGTTTCCAGTTGATCAGTAGTGGAGCCCAGTCGGGGCGATCGGGGATCTAGCATTAGGGGTTTTCTTTCTTTATTTGATTCCATAGTCGGACATTGATTGTATTCTGGATGATGTAATGCTATATTTATGTATTGTGTGAAGTGGCGATTGTAAGCCAACTCTTATCCCTTTCTTATTTAGTACATGGGATGTGTAAAGATTACCCCTCTTGTGACATGCCTACTATGTGGCTATGCCTCTAAGTCGTGCTCTGACACGTGGGAGATATAGCCGCATCGTGGGTGCTACAAGTTGGTAATCAGAGCCTTCCCCAACTTAGGAGCCCCCTGCTTGATTGAATCGTTGACGTTTATGAGTCTAGAAAAAATGTTTTGAGTCTTATAGGATTATATATATATCGGAGAGTAGGATTCTTTTGACTCCTCAGTCCCTTCGTCGCTCTGGTGAGGCATCCTGACGTAGAGTTTTGACTCTTCTCTTCTCAAATTTCACGATTTTTTTTAGGATCACGCGGGTATCTTGGAATCGTTCTGATGGTTTTGTGACGAGAACATTGTTCTTGGTGCCTCCTGACATTTAGGGGTTGTGGCAGTGTCCCGGGGAGTTGAGCTCTGAGGTGTTGTCGTCACAATTTTATCGTTGCAGTTCAGGAATACCTGAGTTCGCCGACATCGAAAATCTCTTTTATGCAGTTGTTGGTGAGATAACCTCGATGCCACCCGGTACTGGGGCGGGAGTTCGGGAGTATTGCCATAACTCGTATAACGGATGCTTTTCGAAGGTTGAGGTAAATGTTTTCCAAAGGTTTCTTGGTTATGTGTTGAAGGATGGATACAGCTGGATGTAGGATTTGAGTTTTGGGTGAGATATTATGCTTCCCCTGTATCCCCAACACCCGATTGCATAACCAGAAAGTTTCGGGAGTTTATAAGTGGGAATTCAAGTATCATGTAGGAATTCTTTCCAACAGACACATGATACGATATGGGATCTATCATATGTTTGTTTCCGGCTTATTTTGCAAGCCAAATCCTTGTTTTGTTTTGGCTTGTGGTAATCGAGTTGCTTCGAAGTCAAATGTTGATTCCATACCTTTCCTAAGCGGTGTTCCCATATTTCTATGTGAATACCAATCCTTCTTGATAATCGAGTTTGTCATGTCAATCCTTTTTCAACTAGCGTGTTTCTCTTCAAGTGGATCCGATCATTTCACGATCCGCAAGATCAATTATCAGTTCTTCTCAACGGTGCTCATTTTTATCTGTTCCAAGCTGCCTTTGTTTTCCGCCCTCCCACCCTTTTTCTTCAAGGACTCAGAGATATTCAAAATAACTATCCATTTTATTCACACGAAGTCTCTTCATTCTTTCCCTTCAATCTTCTTATCCGGTGATTCTCAGAAAGATACTAACGGAGCCTCAAGTTCATCATTATTCGTTCTTTTTCTTCTCCGGTGGATTAAATTCAAGCTTTGTCGATCATATCCTTTCCTTGTTTAAATGTTTTCTCATGCCGGTGCACTTCTTAACTGCTCACCTCTCCCTATTCATCTATTCCGGAGTGCTGAAGATATATCAGAAGATGCTACTATTCATTCTCAATTCGTTCAAGTTCTTTTGAGGATGTTATCTCATTCAAACCATTTAATTCAACCGGCGCAATCTCCCTTTCAAGTAATCATTCAATGGTGTATCTTTTGAGTGTGCCCTAACCCACAGGTCTTTTCCCAGGATCTTACCTGACTCTTCTAATTTTCTGGAGTTATTCTCAAATTCTTCTCCAAGTTTGACGTAAGAATGAATTATCATCAGCCATATGTCTTTCTCCAAGATCTTTCAAATTCTTTTCATTGTTGGCTCAACCTCTTCGCTTTTCATTCTCCCGGAGTATCTCAATAATTCTTGGTGGTGTTTCTTGTCGCCATTCTCGGATTTTGAAGACCGAAGAAGAGTTTTTCCTCCAAAACTTGCTCCATTCTCGTGAAGATTCATGATTCTAGCTTGTTGGCACCCTCTCATAATTATATTTGCTTGTGAGAATTCTTTTCACCCATCCGGAGCAATTCAGGAGTCTTTTCAGTTTGATTCCCCAGAGCCCATCATCTCAGAATTATTCATTCAAGCTTTCAGCTCTCGTTCTCCAATCTTACCAATGCATCATTCAAATATCCTCTAATCAGTTCATGATCTCTTCGTTCATTTGTATCTAAATTCTCTCAAGTACCTTTGTTCTTTTTATATCTCTTCCCGGTGTTTCTTTATCTTTTCTTCATTCATTTTCAATTCTTACGGTGGTTCGTTCAAGATTACTTTCCTCTTATTACCATATCAATTCATTCGTTGTTTCCAAATCCTACCAGTGGTTTGTTGAAGACCTTCCCAAGTGACTCTATATCTATCTTAATCCCTTTCAACGAGAATAAGTAGTATGCCAAATTTGTTGCTTGCCATCAATCTAAATTGGTGAAGGATGCACATAACGTAATTCTTATTATTGTTTTCATCCAAGTGATTAATTACTTATTCCGGAGGTTCATCAAAATTCTTGATTTCTTTTGTTCATCTTTCTTTCCGGAGTTCCAAGTTTTTTTTTCGCATTATCTCATCACGAAGATCCATCTAAATCATCGCAAGGCTTCACCTTGTGTTTTCAACTTCTCTTTCCTTCGTTATTCTTTTATTACCGGAGTTCTCCATGGAGGCTCTACATGATGGCTCATCAAGGATTTAATTCACTCTTGAAGCGTTCTTCAAGATTCTTCTCAGAGGAGTTCAAGCATTCATCTTGCAATCCGGAGTGCAATTGTTCTCCCTTATCTTTTGAGGTGGTAATATATCATTCTTCATTCACAAGAATGAGGTATTTAAACCCATCATTTTCTTCCATGGAGTTATCTTGGTATAAATTTCACCTAAAACCTTCCATTGGGAATGTTGCTCCTTGTGGTGATTACCTATGATCCAAGTTTTCTTATCACCTTGGTGGAAGAAGCTTCCTATTCTTTTCTAGCTATCAATCCAATCTTTCGTTTCCATAGTGGCAGAATTTCACCTCATAGTTTTGAGATGTTTCCCATAAGCCCACTGTAAGCTTACTCTTTTCGTTTTTGGTTTTCCAACAACTCCGTTCGACTCTTCTCCTAAATATGCTTTTTCAAGTTCATTTGAGGCAGAAGTTGTGGTTTTCTCCTCCGTTCTTTTGATTCCATCCTTACATTCATTCTAGAGGCTTTGTATTGTTGCTATATTCACCCATCATCTCGTTTTGTCAAATATCATGTTCTTTTCATGCTTGTCCATTTAAGCGGAGTATCGTGCCCTTTTTTCAATTTCTCTCATCTTATCAAGTTTTGCCTCCCTTTTCAACCGGAGTGCCTTTTGAAATCTTTTTACCCATTGTGCCATTATTTCAATAGTTCCGGAGCTAGTGTGGTGTTGATCTCATCAAGTATCCTCATCTTGTCAAGATCATGTTCGATTCCTTCCATTTACAGTCGGAGTGCTTTCCAAATTATATCATTCTTATTTCTTCTCTATCTTGTTAACCGGAGTGTTGTCGTAATTGATTCTTATCGTTCCTTATACATCTCTTTTCAACCAGAGTGCTGTCCGAATTTGTTCTTCCTTGTTCCTCTTTTCTAACGGAGTGTTTTCAACTTCGATCATCTTCGTTGTTTTCTTTTCTCAAAATGGTTTAAACTCTCAAGGTTCTTTGGTTTCACTCGTTTGTCAAAGAAGCAACTTTGTTTTACCTCTTCCTTTTCCGCTTCTCTCCGGTGCCATCCCAGATCTCGGGACGAGATCCTCTCGTAGTGGTGGAGTGTTGTGATGCCCCGAGACCGATGCGCCAGGTGTCTTCTTGTTATTCGCCGACGTTGACATGTCTTTTGCTTGCGTGTTGCATTTCATCATGTCATCATGTGCATTGCATCATCATGTTTTCAAAACTTGCATTCGTCCGGGTTCCCTAGTACTCTCCGTTGTCAGTTCTGAGCCCAGACACACTTGCACGCGCCCGCGGAATGTCTGAAATAGTATTTTATAAGTGGCCGGAAAATGTTCTGGGATTGGGATGAAAGTTGGCATGCGGTGTTGTTTTGTTGTCAGTAGGCCTCTTGCCAAATTTCATCGCATTCGGAGTCCGTTTGACGGCCCAACGGATAACTATAGCGGCAGTATAGCTGGTCTTTTCGTTGGACGTTTTCGGTCTCCGAAAACCGTGCCGGGCTGCATCTCTCCCCTCTTCTCTCAGACCAACCCGCTCTCCATAGTCCACCTAGGCCCATGCCTACCCCTCTTTGTGCCGTGCATAGACCTCTCGTGCGCGTCCGAAACTGCCCCGAACCCGTACCGCTCAGTCATCACCGTTGGGTCCAGATCATCCCCAAACATCTACAAAACGTCTCCATTTTCTTAATTGGGCTCCCTAACCTATTTATCCGGGACCGTACGATTAAGATCGGAGGGACCAAATGCCCCTATCCAAAAATCCACTTGTTATATATATATATATATATATATATCAGATCAAACCCTAAAACCTAGGAGTTTGTCCCATCGCCGCCGCCACCTGACCAAATCCCCCCTCGGGATCTCCCATGCCCGATCCACTGTACCAACCTCCTCTCCTCGATCTACGAGATCCACAACTTCTCTACCTACAGCCCCACGTTCCCCCTCCACGAGCACAGCCCCGAGCCACTCCCGTGCCCGATGGCCTCCGCCCGCGCCGAAGCTTGCTGCCGGCGATAGTAGCAGCAACACCGACCTCCCCTTCTCCTTCTTCTTCCTTTTCCTCCTCGATCTCCCTCTCTCTCATGTTGTCTCTCTCTCCTTGCTCGTTGGACAAGGAGACCCCCATGGCCGCTGGATGGAGCTCTGCCTCCATGGATCCTCGCCGGTGCCCCGTCCTGGTCTCCTGGTGCCATCCCACGCCCGGGTCCGTCTTCGCTGCCTCCTTCGTTGCGTTGCCAGCCTCGCTCGCTCCCGGATACACGAGCCGCGCCAAGTCCGCCGCCGTCCTCTTCTTCGCCCGCACGATCCTGCAGCTGCCTGCTTCGCTCCATCGAGCAGTGCCATCGCCGAAGATCCTCGTCGCCGGGAACCGCCTCCTCAACCCTCGGACTGCCCGAATCCGCCGCGCCCACGGGTCCCCTGCCTCTACATCGCGCCTCTGCCTGTCTTCCATATCGCCATGACCTGCTGCTGCTTCTGTTGGTACGAGCAGCACCAGGTCACCCGCTCGCAGCGCCGCCCCGCTCCCGTTGACCGCGTCACCAGCGCCTGGGCCACTGCGTCGCCAGCGCCCTTTCCCCGCATAGCCCAGCAGCGCGGATGGCCTGCCAGGCCTCTCCTTCAACTGGGCCAGGCCCACTGGGTGAGGCCACCCCAGCGCCCCCTTTTTTCCTCTGTTGGGCTTGCTGTCCAGATTTGGCCCGTGTTATGTTTTTTTTCCTCTAGGCAATTTTACTAATATTCCAGAGAACGCTGTTTTACAGAAAAGACCCTCATGTTCATACATTTAATATCTCACAAACTCTGCATCACATGTTAAAACTTTATATATGAAACTTGCTTAGAATTTTGTGTAGGTTAATAATTTGCAACTTTCATCTATGTTAAAGATGTCTAAACTGTTGTTTGATTAAATTTGCTTAAATAACTTGTTAAAATGATTTATTTCATAACTAAATAACCATAGCTCCAAACTTAACAAACTTTATATGTAAATGGGGTAGAAAAATTCCTAGTTTAACATGGTGCACTCATCTTGCATGTTTTGCAAATCTAAAATATGGTTTAGGGCAGAACAGTACCAAACCTAATATATGCATATGAGGATTTTTCGGAATTGTTGTTTGTTATTTCTGGCCTCATTTAAACTTGCCTAAATAGGTAGTTTTCCATATGCTTCACCCTCTTGCCATGTTTAACAACATTTAATATTGTTGGGTACATAAAAAAGATAAAAACTAAATAAGTCACGTGGTGTTTCGTCAATATGCAACGGAGTTGCATATTGAGCTCCACTTAATTTGTAGGGTCGTTTGTGCACTTTGCCATGCCATGCCTCTTTAAACCGGACATGCATCATAATTGTTTGCGCATCATGCTATGTTATGTGATGGTTGTTTACCATGTTGCTTGCTTCTTTCCGGGTTGCTTCTCTCGTTAGCTTTGGTTTCGTTCCGGAGTTGTGAGGATCCGTTCGACTACATCCGTTTGTCTTCTTCATGGACCCGTTCTTCTTCCTTGCGGGATCTCAAGCAAGATGACCATACCCTCGAAATCACTTCTATCTTTGCTTGCTAGTTGCTCGCTCTTTTGCTATGCCGCGATAGCTACCACTTGCTATATCATGCCTCCCATATTGCCATGTCAAGCCTCTAACCCACTGATAGCACTACAAAAAAATACACTTCCGTGATGATACGTGTTTGTCACAGTAGGTCGCTTTTTTTTCATGCATGTACATCCATGACAAATTTATGACAGAATCAAGATAGTCATACCTGTGCTGTCGTAGAAGTGTTCCATGACATTACCAAAATTATCATCACAGAAGTGTCCACTTCCATGACGATAAATCGCGCGTCACAGAAGTGCTTTCGTCAAGGGTGACCGACACGTGGCATCCACCGTAACAGAACGCCGTTAAGCTATCAGGTCAGGTTTTGGATCCGATAACCCGTTAACAGCCCCGACCAATGGGGATTTTCCACGTGTAAAATCATCATTAGCTAGAGGAAATACGTGTCGTCTCATCGTTGGGACAAATGTCATCCACTCACTGGACAGAAGGCGCCTATGATACGTCAACACGTGGCACGGACCAACAGTGGCCCATTCCTGTGAAAAGGCCGACCCATTTGACTTGGTCAAAAGCTGGCGGGCCAGCCCATGGAAAGCCTGTTAACGGCCTGTTCGCATATAGCGCATTTACAGCCCGCTAATCCAAGGCCTGTTACGCCCTATCCGAATTAGTCCCAGTAGCGTCATCTGGGCCGTCCAATATGATTCCAGCCCGTTTTCACTTCTGGCCCATGTATAGCCCATGACGTCTTTCGGCCCATATGAGGCCCTTTGTAACTCTTGGCCCATTACCGGCCCGTGCTAAAACTGGCCCGTAATGAACAGTGTATTACTTTACACCCATTAATGGCCCGTGGTGAAACTAGCCCGTAATGAACAGTGTATCACTTTATACCCATTAACGGCCTGTTATTCCGTTGGGCCGTTTCCAGCCCAAGTTAACTTTCGGCCTTCTAAGGGCCCATTTATTATTGGGCTCATTTGCAGCATTCAGTTACTTACGGCCTGTTACTGTCATTTTCTGTTTGTGGGCCAAATTCAGCCCGTCGTTACGGTCGTCCCGTTTGCGGACCGTTAGTCTGTTGGGCCATTTTCATAGCATCACCAAATACGGCCTATTAACGGCCCGTTATGGTCAGCCCATAAAACGTATGATTTCCATTAAAGGCCCATCTATGGCCCATTAAAGGCCCGTACAAGACCCATAAATGAGCCGGCAGCCCATGGATCCTACGAGACGTAGAAGGCCCATGGATCCTACGAGACGTAGAAGGCCCATGGATCCGACGGCCCGTGAAGGGCCATGGTCGGGCGAATGGGCCCCCGTTTGAACGATATAGCATATTCAAAGAATTATCCTACTCAATACTATCACCTCTAAAAAGCCTACACTATTACAACAAAGAGATCAAGGCATAGAAAGGTAGAATAATCCTACACTATACGATAAAGAAATTACAGCCGATTATACCCACTGGGCATTATGTTTCGGCATAGGTGATAATAAGGCATACACAAACAGCAAATTACATACACTGGGAAAATACAGCTCATACATCATGGACGCGCATCAACTTAACTCCAATTGAACTATAATCTCTTCAGAAAATAGGATTGGCCGGATTCAGATAGCACAAATTTCAGTCTGCAAAATCTCCAATTCCTTCATGGTTACCTGAGTGTCTTGTTTCATTTTTTTGACTCCTGCATCTAATACCTGCATGTCCAGTCTCAACTTGTTGATTATACATTGACAATCATGTACATGTTGTCTTGCCACCTCTAGTTGATGCTCGAGAACATCAGCACATTCCAATTCCAATCCATAATCATTCGGTAACGGCCATGCCGCACTGCTCGCAGATCTTTGTGTTGATGTCACTTCATTCTGAAATGTTTCTGTAAGTACACATGACTAGGGCAAAAATATAGTTACAACAGTGAAGCGAACAAGACACTATTTTGTACTACATGGCAAAACAGGACTAACAATAATGTTACATGTCACTTTAAAAAAAATGTTACACATCATGAAGCATAAGCATGTGATATTTTAAAAATTATAAAAAAGATAGTCTGTGCAGCCTACATACAGAAATCCCTCTTAGCTCACCAGAGGAGCATGATGTTGGGGCCCAATCGAAAACACAGACAAGTTACAAATTTAGACAGCATGTTGCGTATAAGTAAGCAAGCAGTTGGCCATTCTGTGCCTCAATTAAAGTCTTAGGGATCATAATGAATAGCAGAGGGTTTCATACAAACATACTACAGTAGGCAAAACTATGCAATCATTAGCGTAGTATAAACTAGATTGTGAGCCTCATGCAATAATAGTTGGTTTATAGACTTCAAAGCTTCAGGCACACTTCGGCAGAGTAATTAAATGGTAAGGCCTTTACTTATGTCAACTAATAGTGATACAAGTACCGAACATCAGGCATGGTTATTTGGGCATCTCATTAACTGAAGACAAATAAAGCAATTGAAAAGAGAAAATTAACTATGCCTGAAACAAATAAGGAATTGAACTGTTGAGTTGCATACAGTGACTTACCTTAGCAGGTTGAAGAGGCTCAGCGCAGCTCCTACTTCTCTTGCAAGGCTCCTTCCTAACATCTTGTACTTAGAAATCCTCAATCTTATCTTCATTGCACCCCCTCTGCAAGGTGACACAAACTAGTTACTCGTCTCCTTGGAAGATAAATATGCATACTTTCCAGTCTGTGAACACAAAAAAATGATATTATAACAAAACAACACCACATAATGAAACATGCTGCATCTCTTGCACTTGCACACAATGAAATGAGCATTTACTATGTCTGCACTATGTAAAAACTAGGCATACCTTCGAACTGGATCTCCAGGTACTCTTGGAGAGCCTAGTGTAGTGTACAACCAAACCTTTATGTCACCTATGAGTTAGACAAGGCCCCACTACAGCAGCCCTTAGTGTTTAAATCGTTGACAAGCTCTGTTAGAGTGTTATGTCAAGAACAACAAGTAATCAAAGCAAACAGTCCTAGTATGGCTGGCTGATGCAAACAAGCAATTGAACAGATGTGTGAGCAAATCTTACATATCAAGAAAAGAAGCAAAGAAGGAGGCTTAAAGACCATCACTTGACTGACCAGATTTAAGGGGCATTTAAACATCATGTGAAACGTATGAACTAACATAAACATTGCATATTTCCAGATTCTACAATGGAATGCACATGTATTAGGTTATGCCATGTATGATGATGCCTAAATGTACAGATAGCAGGCAGGAGTGATTCATCATTTCACACACAATTGAATTGCAGGTTAAGGGCCAGTCTGATTCCGCCTTTTCAGGGCATATTGTCAAAATAAGCCATAAAAGATGTAAAGAAGTCATTTTTGAGTTATGGGCTTGGGCTTAACTAATTTCGCTTTTGAGGGGGGTGTTTCAGGTAGAACCTCACTAAAAATTGAAGGGAAGGGGAATAGTGAAATGACTCTGTTGTCTGCCTATATTACACTCAAAATGCAACTGCTGACGCCCGTGTCACACCTGACCCTCAAGTAAAAACAAACACGTAAGCATTCATTGCCCTGCCCGCTTGCATCTCCTCTCCCCTTTCCACTATACGATGAATTGCTATGAGCTGCTTCTGCTGCTGCTATATGATGCATTGCTATGAGCTGCTCCTGCTACTGTTATATGATGAATTGCTATGAGCTACTACTGCTGTATGATGAGTTTCTATGAGCTACTGCTGCTATATGATGAATTGCTATGAGCTGCTGCTGCTGCTATATGATGAGTTGCTACAAGCTGCTCCTGCTGCTGCTATATGATGAGTTGCTACAAGCTGCTCCTGCTGCTGCTATATGATGAATTGCTATGAGCTGCTCCTCCTGCTGCTATATGATGAATTGCTATGAGCTTCTCCTACTGCTGCTATATGATGAATTGCTATGAGCTGCTGCTGGTATATGATGAATTGCAGACTGCTGCTGCTGCTGTATGATGAGTTGCTATGAGCTGCTGTTGTTGCTATATGATGCTTTCAGGTGGTGCTGCTATACGATAATAACCAGCCACTTGGACCATCGAATTTCAACAAATAAGTGTTCTTCATTTAAATGTGGGTCATGCATTCTTCGTTTAAATTAGGCAATGGGATCTCTATGGAAAACATTGACCAAAGTAGATTGTGCCAAGTAGATGGTATCTTTGTATTTGCGTTTTGAGCAAATAGTGATGGTCTGTTTTCCTATCATATTAATTACTGCACTGGGTTCAATTTGTGATGTTTGCAAGTCAAATTAATTTCCATATGGGCAGCAAAATGAAAAAATATAATGCAATCTAGACTTCCCACTGATCATACCAAAGATAAGCTAAAAACGCAATGAAAATAACTGGTTGGCTTATTACATGGAGCTTATATTCACATGTGCTTATTTTCTTAGGATAACTCGTAATAACTGTCCCTAAGAAACTTGGCTAATAGAACTGGCATACAAATAACATGTCACGATGATTGCAATGGAGGAGTGACATACCATGGCACACTGTATAGGCTCACCGCTGCCTCTCCTTTTTTTGCGATGTTCCATGAAATTGCCACATACATCTTGTACTTTTTCATTGTGTAACCCTATCTGCAAGTTGACACGGATAATTTCAGACATCTCTACATGATACTACATTGCATATCCCTTGCGCATATTTAAACCACCAATTAACGATTGTGTGCGTACCATAAACTAGCCATGACTCTGTATGCTGGACTAGCAGGCACTCTAAGGGAGCCTAATGTAGTGCACTGGAATTCCTACATGCCACCTACGATTTTGTGTAATTTACTACCCCTGTTCCTAAATATATGTCTTTGTAGAAATTCCAGTATGGACCACATACAGATGTATATAGATGCATTTTCGAGTGTAGATTCACTCATTTTGCTCCGTATGTAGCCTATAGTGGAATCTCTAGAAAGACTTATATTTAGGAACGGAGGTACTTGGTAGTATCATGTATGACATCTACATATCTAATTTAGCAGCCAGTAGTAGAAATCATTGTCTGCACAAAGGGATTACTGGTCAAAAATCCTAGCAAAGCACGCTGGCAGGCATAGAACAATACAAGAGAGAGAGACACGCTTACAAGATCATAGCAATGCCTTAGTCCAGGATCTTAGTTGGCCAAGCTGTTAGATCCAGAAGAAACATCGTCCTTGTAGTTTTTGCCAGCTGCATAACAGGTAACAGCGACCGGTTAGTATATTTGAAGTACATCGGGCAGGTGATGCTGGACGGGTTTAAAGGTGACAAGTACCTAGGCCGTGGCGGGTGCTTGGCATCTCTCCAGACTGTGGGAATCAGGTTAGAAACGTCGAGGGTGATGACGCTGCGCTGGCTATCGGGGTCCGGTAAGGAGATGTAGAACCGTCGAGTAGGGTGTTTGTGGAGCGGCTCCGGTAGGGTGGACTACGGTGTGGGCGAAGCGGATCTATGGCCGTGGACGAGGGCGTAGGTGAAGCTGCTCCGGTGGTTCGGTTAAGGGTGGTGTCGACGATGCGGATCTGCGGCCGCGGATAGGGCATCAGAAGCTGCTCCGGTAGGTTGGATGAGGGTGCGAGGAAGCGGATCTGAGGCCGTGGACTTGTGAGTTGGCAAAGCGGCCCCGGTATTGTTGAGAATGATATAGGCGAAGCTACTCCAGTAGGGTTGAGGAAGGTGTCGGCGAAGCGGCTCCGGTAGGGTTGAGGAAGGTGTCGGCGAAGAGGATGAGAGACCGTCCACGGGGGCGTCGGTGGGGCGGCTCCGGGGGGTGTGGACGAAGCGTCTTCGGTGGGGAGTACGAATGAGCCGCTGCAGATGCGCGGCGGTTGACGAGAGTACCGGCGAAGCAGATCCGGCACCGTGGACAAGGCCATCACTGAATGGGCTATGGTACAGTGGTGGATGCGCAGTCTACTTGTTTCTAGGGGAGGTGGGAGGGGTAGATGCGGCCGCAGAAGCAGATCCGGCGAGGTGGACGCCGCTGGCAGTGAATGGGCTATGGTACGGCGGTGGATGAGCAGTCTAGGGTTTCGAGAGGGGAGGGGAGAAAGGGCGATGAAGTACGGACGGCGTGATGTAAGATGCTCTGGTGCTGTGGAGTGTGGAGTTAGTCGTTTTTGCGGGAGGGGGGGAGGAAATGGGGGTGCCGTGTATTGGGGGAACCGGAAGTTACCAAAGCAGCCCCGACCTATCATGTAGATGAGGGTGGTATTGTAACTGTTGGTCTCCGTGCACCAAGGAGAAAAGGGGGATTTCGCATGCTAAAGACTAAGGTGGCGGAAATTTTAGAAGGAGGCGGGAGATTTTGCCGCCTGCGAGATCGTTCGTATCCAGTTTCAACTAATTTTGGACCGTGCTAGCGGGAAGGTCATGCTAGACTGTGTACATGAGGCACTCTCAGCAGTTAATAACTGGTGTGAAGTCCACCCCAGAAAAAAGACAATAACTTGGGATGATGCGCTGATAACTTGGACGTTCACACGGGCGCGGCCAATCGTACGGGTGTAGTGGCGCGTTCACAAAAAAAGGGATCAAACGCTCAGCCTATGTATTTCTCGTGTAAATAGATAATTTAGTGCCATTGGTTATTTACTTTAAACATAATGCATTGACGTGTTAGTGTAGAGGCGCACAATAAGAAATGGATATTGTAGTCAGCTACTTAAAAGTGTTACCTCATATGATTACATAGCCTCCATTTCATAAATTGCATACCCATTGAATTCATATATGAATATTACATATATTACTTCAAAATAGAAACTTAAATCATCCAAGACTAATGAATTTGAATGCAAGAGTAACAATGGTGCATGTTCATGATAGCTACATTGGTTGTTTGAAGAAACATCACTGTAACTTTGGCATGCACAACTAAAAAGGCTTATTTAAATAGAAAAAAATGTGATATGTGAGTGTCCAATCTTTATAGCGTTGAATCGATATTGTACCTTTGGCCACGATACGAAGTAGATATTGACTTATGTTCAAGCGATGCACGTCCACGATCGCTAGATAGTGACATGTGAATGAATTGTGCAATCTCTCTCACACGCATACATATCTCATTTCCCTGTGGGCATCGAAATCACACACGCGCACTTCGTGTATTTCTCTCCCTCCGTCAGGGTTAAATTCATCTTTCTACCCTGTCCTACAAGTCTCTCACACAGAAACACACACGCTCTCTATGTCTAACACGCCCACCCCTTTAATTCCGCCCACCCACAGCCACTAATGTCTCTCACACATATGCTATCTACCTATCCCTTAATATAGCTAGATATGTGTCACACAAACTTCTTCTCCCTACTAGCAAGATGCCCATGCGTTGCACGGAACATCAAGATGCATTTGCATGAGAAGTTTATCTTGTGGGAGAAAAGGATGAACGAGGGAATGCCTTATTTGCAAATGCAGAGAGGGGTGTGGGTATCTTTTTGCAAAATTGCCATAGTTTCCTTCTTGTCCGTCGGATATAAACTGGATGGCCTATATTGCAGGATGGCAGGAACACCATCATCACCAACTTTGTTTTTTATAACAGTAGAGATATGTTAGTGTCACTGCCCCCCTCCCCACACACCCACACTTCCCAACACCGAAGGAGTAGGGTGACACCTCGATCTTGATACTAATCTATCGACTGGCTTCTCTCTCAAACATACACACACACACACACACACACTACCCCGGCACCGAAGGAGCTAGTAGGGTGGCACATCGATCTTGATAATAATCTATCTACTCCTCTTTCAAACACACACACACACACTCGCTAGTTGTGCCTCTGTGCCTACCACGCACACTCTCGATACGTCTTTCTCTCCCCCCCAACAATGACAGCAGAAGGGTGACAACTCGATTTGATCACAATCTGTCAATTGGTTTCTCTCTCAAACATTGTGTCTCGGTGCCTTGCTCGGTAGCCCCCTCGATATGTAGACTTCTCGCGCGCGCACAGCTGTAGTGACGATGACGCTGAACCCAGTGTGCCTTGTTTTTACCGGCCTCATGTGATAGTTTCCAGCCTATTTTCTGTTAATTAACAAGGCAACCTATTCTTTGTTACTACTAGTGAATCTGAAATCATTTGGGGCAGACATAAAATATATCACTTCAACCCAATTATCGCAGCAACTATTTTAAAAGAAATAAGCTAGCTGCCCGTGCGTTGCACGGAACATCAAGATGCATTTGTATGAGTAGTTTATCTTGTGAGAGAAAAGGTTGAACGAGGGAAGGCCTTATTTGCGAACGTGGAGAGACGTGTGGGTATATTTTTGAAAAATTGCCATAGTTTCTTTCCTATCCGTTAGATATAAATCCGACGGCCTATATTGCAGGATGGCACGCACACCATCATCACCAACTCTGTTTTCTACTCCCTCTATCCGAAAATACTTGTCATCAAAATGGATAAAAAGAGATGTATCTAAAACTAAAATACGTCTAGATACATTTCCTTTTATCCATTTTGATGACAAGTATTTCCGGACGGAGGGAGTATTTGTCTTTTTAGAGATTTCAACAAGTGACTATGACCGGACCTTACCAACATACTCAAAAAAGTAGTCCATAATTTTGATGTTACCCTCTTTTCTTGGCGGTGCAGTGCCATCTGGATACCTCATAAATAAACAAAGTACTACATGATACTAATATTTGATACATGGCGCAGGAGTACTAAGTATTATTAATACAGTTTTGCTAGAACTCATCTAGATGAGATATAATTTGGTCTCATTCATCTTTTATAGCCATTGGATGTGATGCTATATAAGATGCGTGTGTGCTGACGTGGGTTGTATTTGTTCTTGTGCAACGAACTGACCACTGCATGTCATGTTTGATAGTCTCAATTCATTAAAAGCATACAAGCCCCACATCTCTTCTTGGTTGATTCCTCTATTTATGTCAAAAAATAAGAAACAACGTGAGAGTTAATGCACCACGCCTATGTGTTTACTATTTGGTTTTCGTAAGATGACTTAATACTCACCTAGACGGAGGGAGTATTCGATTTGACAGCAGGCGGCACAGTTCCCGATATGGCTTTAATGCAGACGAGGGAGGGAGTAGCGGTTCCCGATATGTTGAACGGCCAATGCATCCTCCTTCAATTAATGCATGAGGGAAGTAATGGGAGGAGGTCCGGGAAAAGAGGCCGCACGATGTGAATGCAATGCAGTTTGCCCTCATATAAAGGCGCCCCTCCATTCCAATGCATCTACCACATCGTACACACCTAAGCATTTTCCTAAGAACCTACACTAAGCGCAAAAGAGCTCACTCCAGACCCATGGCGGCGATGCTCGTGAGCGGCCAGCGGCTGTGCCAGATGGTCCACGATGCCGCCCTGTGGCATGGCGCCGAGGATCGTCTCCAAACGGTGTTGGAGACCGGCTGGTGGATGGCCGCCTTCGATGCTAACTACGACTCTCAGTTGGACCATATGATCGTTGCCACCAGAAACAAGTTCACCGTCCTCAAGAAGCTCGCGGACGACATCGCCGTACTCCTCCACCCCGCGTGCCCGGGCTCCTCATTGTCTGCCACCCTAATCGGCCTCCATGGCCGGAACCTCTTTCAAGCACTGGTGGCCCTGCGACTGCCCGTTGATGCTATGAAGAATGTCCACCTGGAGGTCGCGCTCGCCGCAAGGCGCCTCGCCCTGCAAGAATTCGTCGACTTACACATCCACATGTACGAGGAAATCGTGTACATAGGTATCTACAAGGCCAGTGAGGACGCTACAACGTTGGCCTTCCTCAACCGGCTGGAAGCCATGGATGCCTTTGCTGAGAAGCACCTCGACCTCGCCACAAAAGCCGCCGCTCCTTAGCCGCCGGTCGGTGGCCCGACGCACTAAGTTGAGGAGGAGGAGGAGGTCGGACGTTCGTGGATCCATCTTTCTTCTTGCCTTCTGTAAGCACCACTGCGATCGCATCATCGTGGCCTTAATTCTGTGCTGTTGCATTCTCGTTCCAGTCAATACCGACATGTGCGATCCCTTTGCTTAATTATATGCATCACTGTAACTAGTACTCCATCCGTCAATTTATAAGTTGTGCTTACCTTTTCCATCAACTTCGTGCAACGCGCGGGCATCTTGCTAGAAACACTAGAATATGTGTATATAATCCGTATGTGATAGTCCATTTGAAATCTCAAAAAAGACAAATATTTAGGTACGGAGGGAGTAATATATTAGGAGTATATCAAACCAATAGTGATTTCTTCCAAATTTGTGAACAAATACTACTATTCTACTACTTTGGATCCGTCGCAACGCACGAGCACATTGCTGGTAAAAGGAAAAGGCTTGTCGTGTTCGCGTCGCACCCCCACACGCCCGGGAATCGGAAGTACAACACGGCCCGTCCGGCACGACACATGGTTTAGGGATGGCGTGTTGCCTAGCATTTTCACTTTCATGTGGGACCGCCGTTGAGCAAACCGACACCCCGCCCGCTGCCGGGTTGGAAAAAAGAAACAAGGGGAAGATCTAGCTGTAGCACGGAAGCCAAGAAATTTTGTGTCAGACGGGGCTCGTTGGTAGAGTAGGAGCATTCCGTACTAGTACTACTCCTACTAGTACCAAGTTTGTACTCCTAATACTATATTACTAGTACTACCACTATACAACTAGTAGGTACGTGCACGGCACAACATTGTAGGAACAAAAAATGGGAAGATCTTGTTTTGGGTGATTTATCTATTTTTCAATCAACGTAGTATGAATAATATGATGTGGGGGGCACCCATAAAGCTTATGTGGCTTGGTTGCATGGCTATGGAAGGTTAGAGAAAAATAAATAGATAATGTGTTTATAGTGCACTCCACTAAATAGATATATATACTTTGGATCCATTGCAATGGACCGACACATCTATATCTATACCCCCTATATAGTGTGTGAAAAACTTTGAAAGTTGGTCGTTGGATGAAGCCAATCCGAGGGTACAAAGATGGCAAATCCGAGCACTACTGGCCGTTGGATAACATCCACCAGATTCTGCCACATGTATAATCTAGAAGACTCCATGGTTGAACTTAATTCATGACTAAGGGCCTCTTTGATTCATAGGATTGCAGAAACACAGGAATAGGAAAAAAGTAGGATTGGAATGGCATGTCCATTGGATCCCTATAGGATTTGAGTTTGTTTGATTGTGTCACATGAAAAACGAAGGATTTCTTTCAAGAGGTTGGAGTGCATGTTAGAATTCCTGTGAAACGTAGTACAAATGAATCCTTAGGAAAATATTCTACATGATTCAATCCTACGAATCAAACGACCAACGTAGGAAAAATTCCTAAGGATTATAATCCTTCAAAGATCCTATGAAAATCCTTTGAATCAAACAGGCCCTAACTTTGCCACAACTAAGCTTAGGCAAAGTTACTAGTTCTTCAAAATGAGAGAAACAAGTTGGCAAGCCTAAGGGAATCTTGCCACATTTTTTGTGTGCTTGCCTAAGGTGTGTCTTGAATCAAACACTCGCCTAAGTTAATCAAACTTGCCTAACCTTACATTCCACCAGATTTTGCCACATGTTAGAATCCAGAAAGCTCCACATGTAGAAGCATAATGCACAAACCACCAGAATCGCATGCGTGCAATGCACGTGTACCTTACTAGTACTAGTTGGTAGTAGTAAGAAACAAATTCCAGTTTTGGCACGAGCTCGTACTGCGGGAGCACCACAAGGCCTGCCGCAGGAGTTACATTTCCCTCTCGGGGCCCACGGGACCGAACTTCAGTGGCTTAGTGGTAGAAACAAGAAATGTGATGGTCGCCGTGGTTCAACTTCCATGGACAAGCTGTCATGTCTACTGACACATGTATATCAAAACTAGAGTGTTTATATTTTAAGCACGTGAACAAGTATTATTCTACTACTTTGGATCCATTGCAACGCACGGGCCAGCACATTGGTAGTAGTAGTGTCCATGTCTATCTCTAGAGGCCTTCCCTCGTTCATCCTTTTCTCTCACAAGATAAACTACTCATACAAATGCATCTTGATGTTCCGTGTAACGCACGAGGATGTTTCATTGGGGGTCTCTCCAACGCAGCATGGTCGTAGTTGCAAGTTGACGCCCCTTGAGATGCCGACGTTGAGGGGCACTCGGATTTCCTCCGATGAGCAGGTAAGATGAGTTTGATCATGTAGTAAATGCATTCTAAAGACTACTTCCGTGTCCATTTCCTAATTCTCCCCCTGCCCACTGTTTCACAGGTTAGGCTCGGTGCGAGTGGAGATTGGCTTGCATATGTACGGGAGGGTACCAACATCAATTTGCACAACATTTACAACGGTGAAACCGTTCCCATAGAACCTTTGTCCAACATTGGGATTAGCCATGCAACGGGCCACCGCATGAATTGGTACGATGGAACCACGGTGGGATTGAATAAGATAGCATGAACCTTGCACATGGCAGTCAAAGGCGGACCATGCTGTCTGCGGCCGATTTTTTGCTATACGAGTAGGAAGACGATGTGCTCCTTTCTAACCGCATCTGCACGGTGAAAAACCAGGGGACTTATTTTGTATGGGACACATCCTACGATATACTCCCTCTCTCCTAGCTTATTTGTTTTGAATCTTTTCGTTTTATAAGTTTCAAATTCAAATTTAGAGCTCCCCATCACATGTTGAGATTACAATGTCCATTAAATCGTTGCGTGCATGTATAGTAAAGAAACAAATCTCGAGTTTGGCACGAGTTCGTGCTGCGGGAGCACCACAAGCCCTGGCGCAGGAGTTACATTTCCCTCTCAGGGCCGTCAGGACTGAGCTTCAGCGCCTTACTACACCTACCTTTGAGTCAATAACATGTGGACCCGATAGGTGACTGGTCCACATGTAATGCTCCCGTAGGCAGAGGGGCAGTGGGGCCAAGAGGGGTGAGCCGCAGGTCGGGGGACGTGTGGTTTCATGGGTTCGAGCGGCGTCGTGGGAATTGCGGGAGGCTATGGTAGAAACTTGATGCTTGCCACATTTTAGGTGGCCCACATGTCATGCACACAAAGGCTGAGGGGCGGTGCGGCCAAGAGGGGTGAGGCGCACGTCGGGGGGCGTGGTGCCGTGGGTTGGAGAGGCGTCGCGGGAATCGCGAGATGAAACGTGATGGTCGCCGTAGTTGAACTTCCATGGACAAGCTGTCATGTCTACGGACACATGCACTGCATACCGATCACTAGAAGGAGTAGCAGAGGAAGCTATATATGCAGATAAATAGTTCCTTATAGTCAAGCGGACCCACGCTACTACTCTGTTCCAAAGACATGCACACCATCGAAATAGTCCATCTATATCAATATACACCGAGAGGGAATACTTTTTTACAAGAGAGGAAATAGTTCATCCATCCATAATGCCCTCCTGCTGGTGCAGCCTTTTCTTCTTCTTCTTCTTCTTCTTCTTCTTAATCTTCTTCTTCTTCTTCTTTTTCTTCTTCTTCTTGTTCTCATTCTCTGTGGGAGACGGCTTCGCAACAAGCTCTTTGGACCTTGCAGCTATCTCGAAACTCACACGGGCATCGAGGGCAGCATATTTTATCCGCTCGTACGTCAAGGGATAATTCTCCCATCCAGACGACCTTAATGCCACCGTCTCGTCACCCTTCTGAAGATTTGTACCGAGCACAAAATTTGCTACGTCGAATAGGGATGGTGTCTGTTTATCACAAACTTCTACAGGAATTTTGATTCTGGTTTGTAGGTTAGCGATGATATTCAAATCAAGCTTGTACGACTCCAGCTTCTGTTTGTCCCCTTCGATTGCTGCCCCACAGAAGTATACGTCCTCCCGAGACAAGAAATCGTGAAGCTCACCTGGTATGGAGGGCGAGTGCATGATGTGGTACACCAAAACATCATCTTCAAAGCACAGCTAAAGGACATCGGCGTGCTGGATCTTCCCAGGGGCACGCTCCATGTACTCTGCGTCAAGACCGATGACCCCCGTCTCTACCTTTTCGAGGGAGTTGGATACATTGTTGATCCACTGCCGAACAACCCTTGGGTGGACGGTGATGGTGGCAACTATGCGCATCGAGACTTCCACGAGGACATGTTGCACGCTAAAAACCTGCATCTCGATCTCTATCTCCATTTGGAACCGCTGGAATAGAGGGCTATCGTTTGGAGAATTAGGATTAGATGGCTAGTCTAACTGAAGTAGTAGATGATTATTTAAAGAGGTTAAAACAATGTGAACACAGTGGGGTTTGGATGCAAATGAAGACGAAGGGGAGGTGAACAAGCCGAGGAGAATCGGTTCCCGATGGAGAAGTATATGGGAGAAGTGGCGTGCAGGCAGTTGATTAGACGGCTAGGTAGACTAAACGAAAAGGCTATGCAGGTAGACTGATGAGTCGTACCTTTTCGTGTACGTGCCCATCCTGGGACCTATGAAAACAGATAAAAAAATGTGTCGTAGTTTTTTTGAGCGCGTGAGTGGGAGACACAACATTCTCTGGTTAAGGAATACTCCCTCCGTTTAGGTGAGTATAAGTCACCTTATGAAAATCAGGTTTTCCCAAAACCTTTAGGCGTGGAGCATTAACTTCCTGCTCGGTCCCCTCCCAGCCTCGTTAGCCAGTGTTCTCTTCCTCTGCTGCCGCGTTCTACCTTTCCATTTTTCCTCTTCTCAAGTGTGGAACGATCTGCATGCCGTCCTTGATGCACCAGAACGACCACTGCATGCATCACGACAGAGCGTTGATTGGGCATGCACGAGAATTTGGTTCTGCTTGCAATATGGATGATACCTGAACGATGAAGTGAACAGGCATGCTAGCACGGGAGACCTATTTACGCTATACAATACTGGAGTACTCATGCACCTACTAGTAGTAGTAGTAGTAGTACAACTGTGGTACACTTGATGGTCTAAATACTATTCATCCGGTCCTCACAGTGAAGTGACAACACCCTACGCTTGACACTAGTCCAAGAGGCGTGTTCGGCTTACCAAAGTCAGCCTCACCCTGTGCACAGTGCAGTCAGTCACCGCCACTGTACATCACATTGGCACCTCGCCTCGTCTCCCTCTCCGCTCCCATAGCACCACTCCATCTCCATCTCACTGTGCCCCCGTGTACCATCGCCTCACTCGCCTCCCCCAGTACCACTATTCCCTCGCTAGCCGCTCCAGCACCGACATCCTTCTCCCCCGTAAATCAAGCCCCCTTCCAAACTCCACCATGGCCGAACGCGAACCGCGCTGCATCCATATGAGCCGCGATTGGAGCAATCTCCCCAGTGACATCCTCGACCTCTGTTGTTCGTGTATGGATATGTTGAGCGCCCTGCGGCTGGCTGCATGCTCGAGGGACATGCACACAGCCATCGTCGAAGCGAGGCCTAAGCTTTTCAAGACACCCTGCTTGCTGCTATCTGGTCTTGCGAGATTGGCTCACCATGATACAGAGGCGTGCATGATGCCCCTCGACTTCAATCCGATCTCCATTAGCCGAAACTTCTTTGCAGGTATGTAGTGGGTCTCCATACATCATTTCCCTCGACATCGATCCGATCACCATCACCTGAAACTTCTTGGCAGGTATGTACTGGGTCGGCATGAACTCCCACTTGATGGCTGCCTTCAGAGAAGATGGTAAAAAGTTGGTGCTCGTGAACTTCCAGACCTCCCATGAGATTATCCTTCCTCCGTTGGATTATATAGAGTATTACCATCGCGGTCCAAGTCATCTAGATTACTATGTCAGTTGGACGGACCTTGTTTTGCAGAAGATTGTAATCTGCCAAGTGCCCACACGACATGCGAATTACGCAGACTTCAAGCTAATTTCCTTGTTCGACCGCGGACTCGCCTATCTTTACGCCGGTGCCTTCTTTAGCTGGAGACAACTCGGCTCGCAGTGGATCATCGTCAAAGCTGATACACACTTCTATGATGCTATTGAACACAATGGCATTATCTACGCGATCGACAAAGCAGATGGCACCACGTATTGCTGGGACGACGCGTGTAAGTTGTTTCCTCTCATGTTAATGATGACGCCATGACACTGTTTGAACTTTTTGTGATGATTGGCATATCTCTATTTGAGCAGAATTTGAGTAGAACTATGGCAATGTATTAGAGACGCCGTAAATCAGCTATATTTGGAATGAGTTAATTCATGCGATTGTGACCATGTCATTACAACCAATTTGTACCCTGAATAATCAAACGGTTAGGAATATATGGATATTATCCTTATTTTACAGTAATCTATATACTACTACTAAATATGAGTGTGTATCAATGGCCATGTTAGTTTCCTCATTTTCATGATGTAGAAACATGCACCACACTGTTGGTTTCATCTAACCATACATTAGGGAAGTAAATGTGCATATGGAGAACTCTATATTTGGGAGTAGTGAAATCCTGCAATGCTTACCATGTGTACATACCTATATTCGCCCTTTAGCAATCAATGGCTAGAATAATATCCTCACAAAATTTTTGCCCATAGAACACGAGTATATAACAATGCATGGTCTGTTTGTTACCTTGAAGAATTTGTTTGTGAGGACAGAACATGATTACATAACATGCATGACATGGTAGTTTCCTGTGAAGAATCGATTGCGAGATAACATGAGTATAACCATGCATGGCACTTCTATATTTTCGAACCCAGTATACATTTCCTTGTATTTTCCTCCCAGTTCCAACAGGGACATATCAATGCTGTTTCTTGCATTATCCTACTCATACTCTGAACAATGTTGATCTTACATTAACAATGCCTGTCCTTTTTGATATGATGCAGTGTCCCTACAGTTACTGCCCCTTGTAATCACACCACCTTTGCCAAAAACAGGGAAGCACAACTGGTTCCTCGCTAGATCAGACGACGGCAAAAGACTGATGATCATTCGGACACATGAGCCGGAAAAGTTATATTGCAAAAAAACCCACTATATACAAGCACCGTGTAATACGTGAGTATCCGGACAGTGGCTGTTACGTCTATGAGCAGGATACCAGCTTGTTGGGGCCTTTAGGATTTTTTAGTTGGAGGCGGGTAAACAGCCTTGGTTCACACTCTTTGTTTCTCGAACTCAATTATCCGATTAACCAGGAGATCACCGTTGGCAAGGACCTTGATGGCAGAGAGGCTCTGTTTGCTATGGAAAAATGTGTCTACACGGCGAGCCCTAGGAGTTCAGGAGCAAACTCCCCTGATTGTCAACGATACAGCCTGCAGCCAAAAGAAGGTGAGAATGACAACGGCATCCGGATTAACTTTGATCCTTGGATGTCTCAATTACGACAGGCGGTGATGTGGTTCGAGCCTTCAGGTTGATAGGTAATTGGGCTGTTGCATCGAAAGGGTGGAGTACTAGTGTCTCCGGATCACTGGTCGCTGAAGCGGGGCTGCAAATTATGATGGTGTTGGATCATCTCTTCGAATGACTTTGTTGTCTTTGCTGCTGGTTCTGGATGGGTAGTTCTTTCTTTTGTTATGCATATTCCTTGTCATTTGGTCATCCTCGTTTATGTCACTCTAACTATGTAATAGTTGCTTCTGTTTAGAATGCCATTCTCGTCTAGATCACGAGAGTCTAAGCGCTGCAGATGGGTGCGTTTTGGTGGTGTAGCAAGACTTCTTATGAACTATCATGTCTTGCTATTTATGTCAGTAGTAGTCACTAGTCAGTGTTTGAATGTTGTATATATCGTTGTTTGGAATTGTTTATTGTCTCGAACTATTGGTGGGCTAAATGAGGGCATCACCATTCTCCAGTGTTCAGAGTATATCTCCTTTTTTCAAGTTATATAATTTGAGCTCAGTGTCTTTTCGATGATGTACACTTGTTTGGGCCAGTGAGGTGTCGTTGAATATGGGCCGAGTAGTAACGCAATGCCAAACATGTCAATTATGACTCTCAGGCCGGGCTCTCGAAAGATCCTTAAAAAAGGCTGGGCTCTCCAAAAAAGAATGAATAAGGACTCTTAGGCTGACATGTGGGCGCCACTGGTGTTTTCGTGAGCTTGCGCGCCGAGAGCATATTGGCGCGTGCTCGAAATTCATGCTACCTTTTCATCCGCAGTCTCCCGCCCCTCCCCCACCTCTGGAATCTCGATTCCTACTCCAGTTCCCCCAAATCCACCTCCTGTACTCCCTGTACTCAAGCGCACTATCATGTCGCCGGTCAATGCGGATCTTCGAGCCGGAGATCCTGAGGTCCGTCCTGCCTTCGGTCGCTGTGTGCTGTCACTCAACAGTGGCATGGCGGCACTTGATGACCAGTTTGCCGGCAAAGTGCTGATGGTAACCATCAACGGCGACCGGCCTCCCGTCTCGCCGGATGACCTTGTCAAAGCTCTTGGCATTGCGCACAGCATCCAAATAAGTGACTTGCTCGTCAAAGTCTGTCCGCCACCGGCTGATTTCTTCGTCAGGTTCTGGACAACTTTCGACTGCATTCGTGTGTTCGAATCTTCCCGGCGTTTGTTCTGTGATGGCGCGCGGGTGAGCTTTGATCGGTGGCACCCAGGATGGGGCTCAGTGCCCTCTGAGCTTGAGTTTTTAAGAAAGCTTACCTTCCACGGCATGCCTCGACGTGCTTGGAACAGCGAGTCCATGAACGAGCTTATCAACGACCTTGGAGGTGAGGTCGTAAGTATGTTTGTTCCTCCAGACAGCTGGGCTCTGACGGTTATGGCATGGATGAAGAAGCCGTCCACCATACCGAAGGTGATTGGTGTTGAGATACCGGTGCAGGAACTGGGGTTGTACTATTCGTCGCCACCAAGGCCGCCGCGGACCACGTTAGGGATGTACCTGTATCGAGTGTTCGTGCATGTCGAAGAAGTGGTCAATCCATCAATCGAAGTCCTGCCGCCACTGCTGGTGCCAGGGTCCGTCGACGACGTCCATTACAGGAGTCAACGTAAGACTTTCCCTGTGTTGCTCGGAACGATGGATGGCACAGGGCCTACTCCATCACGCGGTGGAGGCCACTGCTTCTTTGGGAGAAGAGGCAGGGCTGGCTGCCTGGATGTGCTCTAATTTGAGGTAACAACTGAATCTTGTCAGATACTAGTTAAATCCGAGCTATGGGTGTGAAGCACTGATATGCCAGTACATTTGATTGTGACCTGTTCTAATTTTGTACTTGAACTTTTTTTAGAAAGGGCTGTATGTCAACTTAATGTGCTAGGAGAACTTATTGTGTTGTCTGTCTGTTTTCTTTGCACAACATTCAAGATATTTCCCCGTCATTGATAAAGACGATGAACCGCTATGTACGACTTCGTTGGTTTCAACATAGGCCTTCCCGTAGCGATCCACTGCTTCCATCCTGATTGTGCCGCCTGCGTGAAATTTTTGTATGCAAGTTCAGTGTGCTATGATGTTCTATATGATTGTGTCAACTATATAAGTTTTTACTGAGCATCAGCAATGCATATGGCTGAAAGATGTATTTAAGAGCATCGGCCGATGGGTCTCTCTCTCACACACACACACACACAAGTGGGACCCGTTGAATTATTTATTTGCTCGTGACAGCTTTTAATTAGGTTCCACTCTAATCTAACTTTTTTCTTAAGTTATTAATTGAGCTCAGTGACTTCAAAAAGTTGTACAGAAGCCTTGTTTGGGCCTTTCCAGTGTCGCTGAATGTGGGCTAAGTAACCATGTTAGGTTGTACTGTACTACACAGGCCTTTTTCGCTATTTTTTCTTAAATAATACATTTTTTTATTAATTTCATAAATATTACGCTGGGTAATTTTTTTTCAAAAATAATACACCGTCCGCCCGCTGCAGGCCGACTGGGCCTAGTCGGCCCATAGCAGGCCGACTGGATTCCAGTCGGCCTACAGCTGGCCGACTGGCCCCTGTCCGCCCACTGTGGGCCGACTGGAGCTAATTGGCTCGCTGTGGGCTAATTGTTTTTGCAAAAGTGTTAATCATGTATTTAAAAAATATGTGTATTGTGACCTCCTCCGCTCATGTGGGCCCACTGTTGACAAAAAATATGTTTTAAAAAGTGTTAACCATGTATTTAAAAATTGTTAAATGTGTGTATAAAAATGTTCCTTATCTATACAATTTTTTAATGTGTGTATAAAAAATAGATTTTTTCAACATCAGCAATGCAACTGGGCCGACAGTTGTACACAATATCCGGGTTAACTTGTTATTCTCCGCCCCGCTGGGCTGCAAACTTTCCTAAGAGGTATGCATTAGGCTTAACAAGAAAATGGATTTTAAGAAATAATAAATGGGATGTAATTATAATAACTGGACAGTTACTATGCACCAAACACGTAATTAGTTGAAAAATATATTATTTTTTGAATTTGAAAATTTTAATTTCATTACTTGTTGCGCGCGCAATATTTCGTTGGATTTTAACGTAATACAACTTTATTTTGAAATTATATTTAACCTGACTAGAAATTTCGGATACAAATATTTCGGATCCCATCAAAAAGTGGGAATTTTTTTTGAATTCTGTTTTGAACGGTTGCTTGAAATTATTAATCATTGTCCTAGCTAGAAGTTGGGTTGTACTTTTAACAAACTGTAAATGGGTCGTAGTAAATTCCATTAGAATTAAAAAATGGGACGTACATTCTTACAAATCGCAAATGGGCTATATGTTCTCTGCCAAATCCGAGCTGTGGGCCTACTAAGTTAACGTGTACCAAGGGCTTTGTCAACTTAGTCAATATAAACGATTCTAGCTGCAGTGATCGTACGATGTCCATCCAACGGCCGTAGTGCTTCTTCAACCTCTGGTCTTCTTGCTCCAGCCGCCCAAAGCAGCGTCGGTCGTGTCGTGTGCTCCTGCCTCCCATGGCCGGCTGTGATGCCGCGGAGGCCTCACCGCCCCGTATTACTCCCACCGCTGGCCAGGCCATCCCTCTACTCATCCACACCCCCTGTTAGTCTGCGGCGACGGCAGCCTCACACCGCAGCCGAACCAGTGAACCCTCATACTCCTCTCCGTGCGGGCTTCCACTGCTGCGTCTTCCCCAGCTCCGCGTCATCCCCTTCCTAGGCCTCGCCGTCGTCCAGACCACCGCCCTGGTGCTCTCGGCGCGACGTGGTCAACATGGTCAACGACCGACTTCCATCGGAAGAGTACTGTACGTGGAGAGGCTGACAGCTAGGTCCACGGCAGCCGCAAGGAAGTGCCTCCTTATTACGCGCAAAATAATTATTCCTCCACCTGACAGTAGGGACCCACCGGACGGGCCACCGTATTTCGCGAAAAAATGATTCGCCCCCTGACTGCTGGGGCCCACGAGCTACATCTTCGCACGCAAGGAAGTGCATCCGAAAAAAAAAGATTCGCCCCCCTGACTGCTGGGACCCACCAGGCCCCCGACTGCTGGGACCCACCAGCTACATCTTTGCACGCAAGGAAGTGCGTTCGGGCAAAAAGAAACGATTCGCCTCCTGACAGCTGGGACCGACCAGCTACATCTTCGCAGGCAAGGAAGTGCCTGACAGTCGGGACCCACCTGGTCGAAGCGTACGTAGCGTTGTCATTCTAGTCACGAACGTGTACGTACATACTGATCGATGTAGAGGCGCGCACGTGTCATAGTAGAGGCACGCACGTGTCGTAGTAGAGGCGCGCATGTAGCATGTACACGTACGTACAGCGGCTAGGGTGCAAGAAAGAAAATACGGCCACGTATGTGTACATACGAGCGGGGTCTCGAATGCCCACTCGCGCATACGTACGGCGAGGGCTCGTGTACATGGCTGAGTCGGAACGGAGAAACAGTGTTGTCGTCGTGTTCATGGGGAGGCAACGGAATGCGTCGTGTTCATGCGGAGGCAACGAAATGCGTCGTGTTCATGGGGAGGCAACAGAATGCGTCGTGTTCGGGAGGGCTTGGACGGAACATGCGATGGAAACAAGGCCTAGCGTACCGCAGAACGGAGGAAACAGCCTTGTGTTCGACCGGCCACGTTCGAAACAGGATCCTGTTCATCGGGAGGGGTCTGGCATACTGCAAAATGGAGGAAACAGACCTCCTACGGTCGAAACGGGGGTCCTGTTATCGGGAGGGGTGTGGCGTACCGCAAAACGGAGGAAACGGACTTGTGTTGGAGCGCTATAGTCGAAACGGGGGTCATGTTCATCGGGAGGGGTGTGGCGTACCGCAAAACAGGACTACACGGGATACTGTTCATCTCCACTGTCAACCCCCTCCAGCCTCCACGAGATACTGTTCATCCACCGTCGACCTCCTCCAGCGTCCACGGGCTCCTGTTCATCTAGCCTCCACGGGCTTGTGTTCATCCAGCCTCCACCGCGCGCTACTCCACCGGCTACTGTTCAACCACCCCTCCACCGTCTATTGTTCATCCAGCCCTCCACACCACGGGGTCCTGTTCAACCACCCCTCCACGGGCACCCCTCCACCGTCTACTGTTCATCCAGCCCTCCACACCACGGTGTCCTGTTCAACCACCCCTACACCGTCTACTGTTCATCCAGCCCTCCACACCACGGGGTCCTGTTCATCCACCCCTCCACGGGCACCCCTCCACCGTCTACTGTTCATCCAGCCCTCCACCACACCACGGGGTCCTGTTCATCAAAAGGCAACGCCACCGCTCACTGTTCATCCAACCCCCCCCCCCCCCCCCCCCCCCCCCCCCCCGCAACGCTCACTGTTCATCCCATCGATCGGCTTCAGTTAGCAGCAGTAGCGAAGGAATCGCTCGATCGGGTTCAGTTAACAGCCATCGATCGATCGCTCGGGTTCAGTAACGCGTAGCCTGCAGTGCAATCGCTCGGGTTTAGTTAGAGCTCAACTCCTCGCTCGGGTTCACATAGAGCCAACGCCTCACACACACGCGCGTACATGTACGAGAGAAACACGGATTGCTCGGCCCCCGACCTCCCACCGTAACCGGGAACTCCCCGAAATTTTCCTCCCCCTCGCTTCTACCACGGTTTTTTCCGTCATGGACGGCCCAAAGAATGTCATGCAGCTGCGTCTCCGGCCCGCCCAGGACGAAAAGCCCATTTTCTGTCATGATTTTTTGTCATAGAAGTAGGAGCCCACCACATCTATGATGGTACCGGGTTTTGTCACAATTATCATCATAGAAGTGTCATATGTATGACAGAAAAAAAATTCGTTCAACCCAAAATGTCACAGATGTGTCTCTTTTTGTAGTGTACGTCTCCAACGTATCTATAATTTTTGATTGCTCCATGCTATATTATCTACTGTTTTGGACATTATTGGGCTTTATTATCCACTTTTATATTATTTTGGGGACTAACCTATTAACCGGAGGCCCAACCCAGAATTACTGTTTTTTGCCTGTTTTAGGGTTTCAAAGAAAAGGAATATTAAACGGAGTCCAAACGGAATGAAACCTTCGGGAACGTGATTTTCTCAACGAACAAGACCCGGGAGACTTGGACCCTACGTCAAGGCACAAGAGAGGAGGCCACGAGGTAGGGGGCGCGCCTGCCTACCCCAGGCGCACCCTCCACCCTCGTGGGCCCCCTGTTGCTCCACCGACATACTCCTTCCTCCTATATATATCCACGTACCCCCAAATGATCAGAGATGGAGCCAAAACCCTAATTCCACCGCCGTAACTTTCTGTATCCACGAGATCCCATCTTGGGGCCTGTTCTGGAGCTCGGCCAGAGGGGGCATCGATCACGGAGGGCTTCTACATCAACACCATAACCCCTCCGATGAAGTGTGAGTAGTTTACCTCAGACCTACGGGTCCATAGTTAGTAGCTAGATGGTTCTTCTCTCTTTTTGGATCTCAATACAATGTTCTTCCCCTCTCTTGTGGAGATCTATTCGATGTAATCTTCTTTTTGCAGTGTGTTTGTTTAGACCGATGAATTGTGAGTTTATGATCAAGTCTATCTATGAATAATATTTGAATCCTCTCTGAATTCTTTTATCTACGATTGGTTATCTTTGCAAGTCACTTCGAATTATCAGTTTGGTTTGGCCTACTAGATTGATCTTTCTAGCAATCGGAGAAGTGCTTAGCTTTGGGTTCAATCTTGCGGTGTCCTTTCCCGGTGACAGTAAGGGCAGCAAGGCACGTATTGTATTGTTGCCATCAAGGATAACAGGATGGGGTTTTCTTCATATTGCATGAGTCTATCCCTCTACATCATGTCATCTTGCTTAAGGCGTTACTCTGTTTTTAACTTAATACTCTAGATGCATGTTGGATAGCGGTCGATGAGTGGAGTAATAGTAGTAGATGCAGGCAGGAGTCGGTCTACTTGTCTCGGACATGATGCCTATATACATGATCATGCCTAGATATTCTCATAATTATGCTCAATTCTATCAATTGCTCAACAGTAATTTGTTCACCCACCGTAGAATACTTATGCTCTCGAGAGAAGCCACTAGTGAAACCTATGGCCCCCGGGTCTATCTTTATCATATTGATCTCCTACTACTTTGCTATTTCCTTTGCCTTTATTTTACTTTGCATCTTTATCATAGAAATACCAAAAATATTATCTTTATCATATCTATCAGATCTCACTCTCGTAAGTGGCCTTATAGGGATTGACAACCCCTATTTGCGTTGGTTGCGAGGATTTATTTGTTTTGTGCAGGTACGAGGGACTCGCGCGTAGCCTCCTACTGGATTGATACCTTGGTTCTCAAAAACTAAGGGAAATACTTACGCTACTTTGCTGCATCATCCCTTCCTCTTCAGGGAAAACTAACGCAGTGCTCAAGAGGTAGATATAAGGATTTCTGGCGCCGTTGCCAGGGAGGTCTTCGCAAAAGTAAACATACCAAGTACCCATCACATACCATTATCTCCCGCATTACATTATTTGCCATTTGCCTCTCGTTTTCCTCTCCCCCACTTCACTGTTGCCGTTTTATTTGCCCTCTCTCTCTCTATCCTCCCTCTCTTTCTCTATTTGCCTCTTTTGCCCGCTTGCTTTTTGTTTGCTTGCTTGTCACGATGGCTCTACCTAAATTTGGTGACCTTCACCTTAAAAGATTAGAAGAGATCGAAAGAAATGTCAGGAGTTTCATGGTCTTGCAATTTGAACATAATAGTTTCTTTAGAAACAAGCTTAAAGAACAGAAAAGTTTTATGAGTTTTATGAATAAAGAGCTTGATGACATGTCTAAAGAATTCGATGGTTTAAGATCCCAAATTGCTCATCTTGAGAAATTAACTACTGAAATTTCAGATAGGCAGGCTACCTTAGTTAATAAGATGGCCGCTAAACCGGATTGCAATGAAAATAAAGATGAAGATCTAAAAGTTATTGATGTGTACCCTATTAAATCTTTGTTTTGCAATATGAATCTTGATAATGATGGGACTGAATATGATCCACCTTTACCTAGAAGGCTCTCTAAGAATTCGGAATTTGTTGACCTTGATGCTAAATTTGATAAAAGTGGGATTGAAGAAATTAAAACCCTAGATGTTGCTAAACCCACTATTATAGATTTCAAGGAATTTAACTATGAAAATTTCTCTTTGATTGATTGTATTTCCTTGTTGCAATCCGTGCTAAATTCTCCTCACGCTTATAGTCAAAATAAAGCGTTTACTAAACATATCGTTGATGCCTTGATTCAATCTATGAAGAAAAACTTGAATTGGAAGTTTCTATCCCTAGAAAACTTTATGATGAGTGGGAACCAACTATTAAAATTAAAATTAAAGATCATGAATGCTATGCTTTATGTGATTTGGGTGCTAGTGTTTCCACGATTCCAAAGACTTTGTGTGATTTGTTAGGCCGTGATTTTCATGATTGATCTCTAAACTTGCACCTTGCGGATTCCACTGTTAAGAAACCTATGGGAAGAATTAATCATGTTCTTATTGTTGCAAATAGGAATTATGTGCCCATAGATTTTATTGTTCTTGACATAGATTGCAATCCTTCATGTCCTATTATTCTTGGTAGACCTTTCCTTAGAACGATTGGTGCAATTATTGATATGAAGGAAGGAAATATTAGATTCCAATTTCCATTAAGGAAAGGCATGGAACAATTTCCTAGAAATAAAATTAAATTACCTTATGAATCTATTATGAGAGCCACTTATGGATTGCCTACCAAAGATGGCAATACCTAGATCTATTCTTGCTTGTTATGCCTAGCTAGGGGCATTAAACGATAGCGCTTGTTGGGAGGCAACCCAATTTTATTTTTATTCCTTACTTTTTCCTCCTGTTTATTAATAAATAATTTATCTAGCCTCTGTTTTGGTTGTGTTTTTTGTGTTTAATTAGTGTTTGTGCCAAGTAGAACCGTTGGGAACACTTGGGGAAAGTCTTGTTGAACTTGCTGTAAAAAACAGAAACTTTAGCGCTCACGAGAACTGCTGTCACTTTTATTTGTAAAGTGCTATTTAGTTAATTCTTTTTGCAGATGATTAATAGATAAATTCCTCACGTCCAGCAATTTATTTTCGAATTTTTTGGGTTCCAGATATTGCTCTAGCTACAGATTACTACAGACTGTTTTGTTTTTGACAGATTCTGTTTTTCGTGTGTTGTTTGCTTATTTTGATGAATCTATGGCTAGCAAAATAATTTATAAACCATATAGAAGTTGGAATACAGTAGGTATAACACCAATATAAATAAAGAATGAGTTCATTACAGTACCTTGAAGTGGTCTTTTATTTTCTTTCGCTAACGGAGCTCACGAGATTTTCTACTTTAAGTTTTGTGTTGTGAAGTTTTCAAGGTTTGGGTAAAGATGTGATGGATTATGGAACAAGGAGTGGCAAGAGCCTAAGCTTGGGGATGCCCATGGCACCCCAAGATAATCTAAGGACACCTAAAAGCCAAAGCTTGGGGATGCCCCGGAAGGCATCCCCTCTTTCGTCTATTTCTATCGGTAACTTTACTTGGAGCTATATTTTTATTCGCCACAAGATATGTGTTTTGCTTGGAGCGTCTTGTATGATTTGAGTCTTTGTTTGTTAGTTTATCACAATCATCCTTGCTGTACACACCTTTTGAGAGAGCCATACATTATTTGGAATTTGTTAGAATACTCTATGTGCTTCGCTTATATCTTTTGAGTTATATAATTTTGCTCTAGTGCTTCACTTATATCTTTTAGAGCACATGGGTGGATTTGTTTTATAGAAACTATTGATCTCTCATGCTTCACTTAGATTATTTTGAGAGTCTTGAATAGCATGGTAATTTACTTAAAATCCTAATATGCTTGGTATACAAGATTAATAATAAAACTTTCTTATGAGTGTGTTGAATACTATGAGAAGTTCGATGCTTGATAATTGTTTTGAGATATGAAGATGGTGATATTAAAGTTGTGCTAGTTGAGTGGTTGTGAATTTGAGAAATACATGTGTTGAAGTTTGTGATTCCCGTAGCATGCATGTATGGTGAACCGTTATGTGATGAAGTCGGAGCATGATTTATTTTTTGATTGCCTTCCTTATGAGTGGCGGTCAGGGACGAGCGATGGTCTTTTCCTACCAATCTATCCCCCTAGGAGCATGCGCGTAATACTTTTCTTTGATAACTTGTAAATTTTTGCAATAAGTATATGCGTTCTTTATGACTAATGTTGAGTCCATGGATCATACGCACTCTCACCCTTCCACCTTTGCTAGCCTCTCTAATACCGCGCACCTTTCGCCGGTATCATACACCTACCATATACCTTCCTCAAAACAGCCACCATACCTACCTATTATGGCATTTCCATAGCCATTCTGAGATATATTTCCAGGCAACTTTCCACCGTTCCGTTTATTATGACACACTCCATCATTGTCATATTGCTTAGCACGATCATGTAGTTGACATCGTATTTTTGGGAAAGCCACCGTTCATAATTCTTGCATACATGTCACTCATGAATCATTGCATATCCTGGTACACCGCCGGAGGCATTCATATAGAGTCATATTTTCTTCTAAGTATCGAGTTGTAATTGTTGAGTTGTAAGAAAAATAAAAGTGTGATGATCATCATTATTAGAGCATTGTCCCAATGAGGAAAGGATGATGGAGACTATGATTCCCCCACAAGTCGGGATGAGACTCCGGACGAAAAATAAAAAATAGAAAAAAGAAATAAAGAAAAGAGGCCATAAAAAAGGAGTAAAGGCTCAAATAAAAAAATGAGAGAAAAAGAGAGAAGGGACAATGCTACTATCCTTTTACCACACTTGTGCTTCAAAGTAGCACCATGATCTTCATAGTAGAGAGTCTCTCATGTTATCACTTTCATATACTAGTGGGAATTTTTCATTATAGAGCTTGGCTTGTATATTCCAATGATGGGCTTCCTCAGATTGCCCTAGTTCTTCATGAGAAAGCAAGTTGGATGCACACCCACTTAGTTTCTTTTTGAGATTTCATATACTTATAGCTCTAGTGCATCTGTTGCATGGCAATCCCTACTCACTCACATTGATATGTATTAATGGGCATCTCCATAGCCCGTTGATACGCCTAGTTGATGTGAGACTATCTTCTCCCTTTTTTTCTTCTCCACAACCACCACTCTATTCCACCTATAGTGTTATATCCATGGCTCACGCTCATGTATTGCGTGAAAATTGAAAAAGTTTTGAGAATGTAAAAAGTGTGAAACAATTGCTTAGCTTGTCATCGGGGTTGTGCATGATTTAAATATTTTGTGTGGTGAAGATGGAGCATAGCCAGACTATATGATTTTGTAGGGATAACTTTCTTTAGCCATGTTATTTTGAGAAGACATAATTGCTCAGTTATTATGCTTGAAGTATTATTATTTTTATGTCAATATGAACTTTTGTCTTGAATCTTTCAGATCTGAATATTCATACCACAATTAAGAATAATTACATTAAAATTATGCCAAGTAGCATTCCGCATCAAAAATGCTGTTTTTATCATTTACCTACTCGAGGACGAGCAGGAATTAAGCTTGGGGATGCTTGATACGTCTCCAACGTATCTATAATTTTTGATTGCTCCATGCAATATTATCTACTATTTTGGACATTATTGGGCTTTATTATACACTTTTATATTATTTTTGGGACTAACCTATTAACAAGAGGCCCAGCCCAGAATTGTTGTTTTTGCCTGTTTTAGGGTTTCGAAGAAAAGGAATATCAAACGGAGTCCAAACGGAATGAAACCTTCGGGAACGTGATTTTCTCAACGAACAAGACCCGGGAGACTTGGACCCTACGTCAAGGCACAAGAGAGGAGGCCACGAGGTAGGGGGCGCGCCTGCCTACCCCAGGCGCGCCCTCCACCCTCATGGGCCCCCTGTTGCTCCACCGACGTACTCCTTCCTCCTATATATATCCACATACCCCCAAACGATCAGACACGGAGCCAAAACCTTAATTCCACCGCCGTAACTTTCTGTAACCATGAGATCCCATCTTGGGGCCTGTTCCGGAGCTCCGCCGGAGGGGGCATCGATCACGGAGGGCTTCTACATCAACACCATAGCCCCTCCGATGAAGTGTGAGTAGTTTACCTCAGACCTACGGGTCCATAGTTAGTAGCTAGATGGCTCCTCTCTTTTTGGATCTCAATACAATGTTCTCCCCCTCTCTTGTGGAGATCTATTCGATGTAATCTTCTTTTTGCGGTGTGTTTGTTGAGACCGATGAATTGTGGGTTTATGATCAAGTCTATTTATGAATAATATTTGAATCTTCTCTGAATTCTTTTATGTATGATTGGTTATCTTTGCAAGTCTCTTGGAATTATCAGTTTGGTTTGGTCTACTAGATTGATCTTTCTTGCAATGGGTGAAGTGCTTAGCTTTGGGTTCAATCTTGCGGTGTCCTTTCCCGGTGACAGTAGGATGACAAGATGGGGTTTTCTTCATATTGCATGAGTCTATCCCTCTACATCATGTCATCTTGCTTAAGGCGTTACTCTGTTTTTAACTTAATACTCTAGATGCATGTTGGATAGCGGTCGATGAGTGGAGTAATAGTAGTAGATGCAGGCAGGAGTCGGTCTAGTTTTCTCGGACATGATGCCTATATACATGATCATGCCTAGATATTCTCATAATTATGCTCAATTCTGTCAATTGCTCAACAGTAATTTGTTCACCCACCGTAGAATACTTATGCTCTCGAGAGAAGCCACTAGTGAAACCTATGGCCCCCAGGTCTATCTTTATCATATTGATCTCCTACTACTTTGCTATTTGCTTTGCCTTTATTTTACTTTGCATCTTTATCATAAAAATACCAAAAATACTATCTTTATCATATCTATCAGATCTCACTCTCGTAAGTGGCCTTATAGGGATTGACAACCCCTATTTGTGTTGGTTGCGAGGATTTATTTGTTTTGCGCAGGTACGAGGGACTCACGCGTAGCCTCCTGCTGGATTGATACCTTGGTTCTCAAAAACTGAGGGAAATACTTTGCTGCATCATCCCTTCCTCTTCAGGGAAAACCAACGCAGTGCTCAAGAGGTAGCACGCACCTTTCCTAGCAAACCGTTGTTTGGCTATGTTACCGCTTTGCTCAGCCCCTCTTATAGTGTTGTTAGCTGCAGGTGAAGATGAAGCTTGTTCCATGTTGGAACATGGATATTTTGGGATATCATTATTATATCTTGCTTACTTTAATGCATCTATATACTTGGTAAAGGGTGGAAGGCTCGGCCTTATGCCTGGTGTTTTGTTCCACTCTTGCCGCCCTAGTTTCCGTCATACCGGTGTTATGTTCCTTGATTTTGCGTTCCTTACGCAGTTGGGTGTTATGGGAACCCCTTGACAGTTCGATTTGAATAAAACTCCTCCAGCAAGGCCCAACCTTGGTTTTACCATTTGCCACCTAAGCCTTTTTCCCTTAGGTTCTGCAGACTCAAGGGTCGTCTTTATTTTAAAGCCCCCGGGCCAGTGCTCCTCTGAGTGTTGGTTCAAAACAGAGCCACTTGCAGCGCCACCTCGGGGAAACTTGAGGGTTGGTTTTAGTTGTACGTAGTGTTCATCTGGTGTGCCTTGAGAACGAGATATGTGCAACTCCTATCGGGATTTGTTGGCACATCGGGCGGCTTTGCTGGTCTTGTTATACCATTATCGAAATGTCTTGTAACCGGGATTCCGAGTCTGATCAGGTCTTCCTAGGAGAAGGAATATCCTTCGTTGACCGTGAGAGCTTGTGATGGGCTAAGTTGGGACACCCCTGCAGGGTTTTGAACTTTCGAAAGCCGTGCCCGCGGTTATGGGTAGATGGGAATTTGTTAATATTCGGTTGTAGAGAACTTGCCACTTAACTTAATTAAAATGAATCAACCACGTGTGTAGCCGTGATGGTCTCTTTCCGGTGGAGTCCGGGAAGTGAACATGGTTCTTGTGTTATGCTTGAACGTAAGTAGTTTTGGGATCACTTCTTGATCATTATAGTTTCTCGACCGTGCTTTGCTTCTCTTCTCGCTCTCATTTGCGTAAGTTAGCCACCATATATGCTAGTGCTTGCTGCAGCTCCACCTCACCACATTTTCCTACCCATAAGCTTAAATAGTCTTGATTGCGAAGGTCTGAGATTGCTGAGTCCTCGTGACTCATAGTTACTTCCAAACAGTTGCAGGTGTCGATGATAACCATGCAGGTGACGCAACCGAGCTCAAGGAGGAGCTCGATGAGGATTGTGTTCGTTGTGTTCTTTCATTTCCAGTTGATCAGTAGTGGAGCCCAGTCTGGGCGATCGGGGATCTAGCATTAGGGGTTGTCTTTCTTTATTTGGTTCCGTAGTCGGACCTTGATTGTATTCTGGATGATGTAATGCTATATTTATGTATTGTGTGAAGTGGCGATTGTAATCCAACTGTTATCCCTTTTTTATTCAGTACATGGGATGTGTAAAGATTACCCCTCTTGTGACATGCCTACTATGCGGCTATGCCTCTAAGTCGTGCTCCGACATGTGGGAGATATAGCCGCATCGTGGGTGTTACACCACATATGCGTTTTTCCCATATGTACCTTTTCTTCGCCATTATATGCATCGATATGACTTAAGTTTGGGCGAAGCTAGGTTGCCTGGCTCCTGTGCTTATGCCCTACATTCCCATTAGTTCGGCTAGGGCATAAAGGGAGCACCTCTACGATTGTTACTGCCGGGTCATATGGATGTGTACCTCAGACTGGGTGAAGCCGAAAGCTAGCGTTCTTAAGGGAATATTCGGTCGGTGGATTAAAGATGTTTTTTGCATTCGCTCCATTGCGAACCCCAGAAGATATATATATATATATATATATATATATGTATATACTCCGTTTTTTTAATCACAGTTTGGACATGCACTGTAACGCATGCACACCCAGGGAAAGGAACCCTTAACGGAACTATTCTCTTTGGAAGATGTTTCTTACAATTTTAATGTAATATAACATAACTAGCCGAATACAACTTGTATGTTCAAGCAACTATGACCCATACGCCTGGGTTCCATGCATTCCCCGGTCTATTCGGCTGCATGGGTATTCGGAAACACTCCGCACCTTCGGGTCCCGAGGTTGAAGCGAAAAGGTCTACCATGACAATCGTTTTACAATTCAGCTAGAATTTACATATGTCAAGGAAAGTACATAGTCACTTAGACTCATAAAGTTTCCCCTCTATACCATCCAACAGGCTATCTAGCTTACAATCCTGTTGGAAATATTTGGCAGCTACTGCTACTTGGTCATATACCAAATTAACGAGCACTTCTTTCCCATCTGACCCTAAAGGTCCGACCCGGGCCATGTGATTCGGATCAAGCTTGGTATACCATGTTTTCACCATGGCCCAAGCCTCTCGTGCACCCTCCTGGCAGGCCGATATTTTCCATAATCGGATACGTCGCCACGCTCCCCTGAATAGCTCTACAAGCTTCTCCATACTTCCTGGAGGGGAGGTGGATGGCCATAAGGCCTTAGCAACACTCCGCATTGCCTGCCGAGCTTGCTCGTGCATTTGCGATAGCCCCTGCAGCAGATCATCCGACGATCCGGACACCTACTCTTCGGGATGGCATGTCAGCATACCTGCAAACATAACTTTATCAGTACCTTTCATCTTCGAACTATTATAAGGTAAGTTCGGCCACATACTGAATATACCGCCTCAGAACCTTTTATTCTCCTTCACAGAGTCGACCAGTTGGGCCCGCACATCTTTCAGTTCCTCGCCCAGCTGGATGTTGGAATCCTGGAGTTTGTTTTTCTCCTCTCTGACTTGGGTCAGAACGCGCTCTCCTGCGGCGTGCGTTCTTTTTGCCTCTTCCTCGTCTATTTGAGCAGCCTTTAGTTTCTCTTCCAGTTGGTCTGACGACCCTGTTATGAGACAAGCAGCAGTATCAGCACAGCTCGCATATAATCATTGTTTCTCGATGGAGGGAAATATTACCAGAGGACGCCTTCTTGAGCTTTTCTAGTTCGGCAGTAGCAGCGGTTAGCTGTGTCCGGCACTTTTCCAGCTCTTGGGCTAGCAGGTCGTTCTTCTTCGTAAAAACCTGGTTATACAACGATCCTTAAATCATTTTTACCAACGGCTTCAAGTCTCGGGGGCTACTGGCATGTGGTTATCATATTCGGACAAAGTAAACTTACCTGCACATCTTTTAAATGCTGCTTTGTGGCTCTGTTAAGCCCATCTCGAGCAGCTTAGATATATGTATCGGCTGAGCTAAAGGCGTTAAATGCCTCTTCTGAAAAACCGGGGTCTTGTAAAACGGCCCTGCAGCGCCAACGATTCATGGCGCTCTCCACCTCCGAGTTGGTGACGGATACATCATCCGAATCCTCGGCTGGAGGACAGTCTGGCATCACCCCCGCATCAGCCCCCGTCTTTACGGCAGGATCTGGATCCTGGCTGCAGGAAGTATGACCGGTCGGACCCCCGGATATAGTCCAGCACACCTTTTTCATGATACAGGGTAAACGGAAAGGTCACAGTTGGATGTGACTGCCAAGGTGCATATTTGCAAATCCATACCTATTTGATGAAGGCTTGGCTGTATCTTCGTTTGCCTTTTGCTTCGAAGGCTTGCCTTGGGTGGGGGCCGCTCTCTTCGGAGATGCCCCCGGGGCAGCATGGCGCACCGAGCACCTCCCCTTTTGAGCACAGGACAGTGCGGTGGGTGAGGAGGAATGAGAAAACTCTCATGGACAAGGTATCTCCGAATTACTTACATGCGAAGCAGGAAGGAGACCGGGGTAATCGTTGACGATGGGTACATTTGTACCGTCATAGCTCGTCTGATAGAATATTCCATCGTCGAGCTCCACAAATATGTGCGAATCTTCCTCATATCCGGGGTCAAGGTCCTGGTTGCGATTCTCCGGCTGAGGGGCAGGGTCGTGGATCCCCTCGTCAGCCTTTCGCCATTCCTGTTATAACTTATAAGCGGATAAGATGCTGCCTGTCAAGAATGATTCAGGGACAGGAGTAAAATAGTGGAGTTAGAGGTTACCCAGCTAGGAAGATTATACATGGAAAATCCGTCTTGATATAGGAGACGGGTGAACTCCTCCTTCTCCCCTTTATACAGTTCGGCCAATATTTTGGCCAGAGCAGCGGGGGTCTTTGGGCCCTTTCGACCGTAGCGTGAGGCGTCGTCTTCCCCATTATAATGCCACATGGGCAGTCCTTTGTATTGGAGTGGCTGGACCCCCCACATTCTGGAGATCGCCATTACCTCGACTATTGACAATCCGGACTGGACAAGCATCTTAATCTTGCCCAGGAGTAGGCTGATATCTGCACTATCCTATTCCTCGAGGGTCCGAGGACGCCAGCTATGGTGTTTCTTCAACAGAGCACTTGAAAACTCGAGAAGGCCCATACGGACAGGGTCAAGAAGAGCGACGCCGTTGATGTAGAACCATTCCGAAGGCCACTCTTCGGAAGCTTTCTTCGGCGTGCCGGACAGGTATCCGGTCCCGGCGATGCGCCACACTTCGGCTCCTCCCACTTCAAAAATTGACCCAGCTTGATTACGAGGGACGAGGCAGAACAATCTTCTCCATAAATCAAAATGGGCCTCGTAGCTCAGGAATAGCTCGCATAGAGCGACATAACCCACAATATGAAGGATAGAGGCGGGAGTGAGACTGTGTAGTTGGAGACCGTAATACTCCAGCAGACCTCGGAGGAGGGGATGGATCGGAAATCTGACACCTCTTAACAAGAAGGGGACGAAGCATACTCGTTCTCCCCTGGTTGGATTGGGGAAGTCCTCCGCTTGAGCCCCTCCCTTGAAGGACGTCATCCCTACTCATACGGGGACCAAATCTGCGGGGGGAAGAAAGCCCTGTGTTTGTAGCTTCACCAGCTGACTGTGAGAAACTGAACATCTCTCCCAATTCCCCTTTTCAGAGTTGTGGGGACGAGAGGAAGAGATGGGAGCGCTAGCCATGTTGGGGTGGTTCTACTCCACAAGCTCTGAGGGTTTCTTCCATGAGATTTGGAGGGGATCTGAGATCTGTTCTCTTTAAATAGGCACCTTTCTGGTACGGTCAAGGTGGTATATGCAAAAATACCCTGACCTCTCGCATTCGATCAACACGTGGAAACTGAAGTTGTCGATGCGCAGAAGCCGAGGGGTACAACATTAAATGGAAGGCCGAACACACTACTTGGAAGTCATCAGTGGGGGAACCCGCCTTGCAATGCCGAAGACAATCTGTGCGCCGAACACCTTGTCATTGAAGACTGGTTCGGGGGATACTGAGGGAGTCCTGGACTAAGGGGTCCTCGGGCGTCCGGCTTGTTAGCCATGGGCCGGGCTGATGGGCTATGAAGATACGAAGACCGAAGACCGCACCCGTGTCCAGACGGGACTCTTCTAGGCGTGGAAGGCAAGCTTGGCGATCAAATAAGTAGATTCCTTTCTTTGTAACCGACCTTATGTAACCCTAGGTCCCCCCGTTGTCTATATAAACCGGAGGACTTAGTCCGGAGGGAGGACAATCATTATCATAGCCAGACTAGACTTTTAGGGTTTAGTCATTACGATCTCGTGGTAGATCAACTCTTGTAATACTCATATTCATCAAGATCAATCAAGCATGACGTAGGGTATTAGCTCCATAGAGAGGGCCCGAACCTGGGTAAACATCATGTCCCCTGTCTCCTGTTACCATCGACCTTATACACACAGTTCGGGACCCCCTACCTGAGATCCACCGGTTTTGACACCGACAGCCACGGTCACAACACGGGCGCCCGTGGCAGCGGGGGGCGCGGCGTCAGGGGCGAGGCCTACAGCATCAGGACCCGCGACGGTGACAGCCGAGCTAGGCACGGAGGAGGCGATGGGCGAGGTCGAGGTCGAGCCCATCGCAGGAGTGGCGGCGCCGGCCAGGGTGGCAGGTGGGGTGCCCGCAGGCTCGACCTCATTCGAGGGAGCCAGGAACCCGGGGGCTTGGCGGACTCAACCTCGAGTGAGGGAGTCGAGAACCCGTGAGGGGCGGCAGGAGGCGCCGGGCCGGGGGGGGCGCCGGGGTGTGCCGCCGCGCATCGCACCAGGTAGGGGGCGCGGGGGCCGGAGCCGAAGGAGCCGCGGCCGGAGGAACTTGAAAAAAGGGAAGAACGTCTCGACGAAGTACACATGCCTCGAGGTGTACACACGATGGGTGACATGATGATATCACTGGTAACCTTTGGTGTTGGGAGGGTTGCCAAGGAAGATGCATGGGATGGAGCGGGTGCAAGCTTGTGTGGCATGGTGGGCAGGGTGCTAGGATAACAGAGACACCCAAATATGCGAAGACCATCATCGGGCGGTGGTGTACTGAAAAGAAGCTGGTGAGGGGCGTAGTTCCACCGGGGACGACACAGACGAATGTTGACTAAGAGAGAGGCGGTGTCGAGGGCATCGGGCTAGAACCGAGTGGGCACGTTAGCATGGAAGAGCAACGTGCGAACGTAGTCATTAAGAGTGCGGAGAATGCGCTTGGCGCGGCCGTTCTGCTGTGAAGTGTAGGGGCAAGTCAGACGTAAGGTGGTGCCGTGAGAGGCGAGAAGGGAGCGAAGAGCAATGTTGTCAAACTCTTTTCCGTTATAAGTTTGGAGTGCAAGTATGGGGCGACCGAACTGAGTGGTGACATATGAATAAAAGGTGGTGAGTGTGGCTAAGCCATCGGATTTACAATGAAGAGGAAAAGTCCACACATAATGAGAATAATCATCTAAAATCACAAAATAGTATAGATAGCCCGTCTTACTCGCAACGGGAGACGTCCAAACATCACTATGAATCAACTGAAATGGAAAAGTGGAAACTGAAGTAGACGCACTAAAGGAAAGACGCACGTGCTTGCCCAAACGACAAGCCTCACAAGTATGATCATCGAGCTTATTACATGAGAAAGAAAAAATCCTAAGAATCTGACGCAAAACGGCGGGGTTGGGGTGGCCCAAGCGAGCATGCCAAAGGTCGACACCGGCAGAGAGAGCGATGGGTGTGGAAGTGGAGGCGCCGGCGTGCACGGGATAAAGCTCATCAAGGCTATCACATCGGTGAAGCACCATCCGGGTACGGACGTCCTTCACAGAAAAAACAACAGCATCAAATTCAACAGTAAGAGGATTCTCACGAGTAAGACGACGAACAGAGACTAAGCTAGTGACTAAGTCAGCTGAAACAAGAACGTTAGACATAGTGATAGGTGTGGAACTGGAAGGAAAACTAGTGCTACCGACATGGGTGATGGGTAAACAGGAACCGTTGCCAACGGTGATGCGAGTGGGAGTGTGAACGGGAGTGGCGGAGGAAAGGTTACCGAGATGAGCTGTCATGTGCGCAGTAGCACCCGAGTCCATGTACCAGTCGCCTCCACCGCCATAGTTGCTCGGCGACGGCACCAAGTGTAGGGCGGCCAGGAGGGCTGGGTCCCATGGTCCAGGTGCCAGCGGATGGCCTCCATAGGGTGGCGCCTGGGCTGGCATGCCGTAGCCACCGAGGAGTGGCGGCGCGAGCGGGGCACCGTAGGGCTGGTAGGGGGCGCCGACGAACGGCTGGTGGCCCGCTGGACGGGGGACAAGGAGACCCGGTGCAGGAGCCTGCGGGACGGGCATATGATAGGCATGGACGACGCCCGTCCACGGGTTCTGCCCGACGGCCCACGGAGAAGGCGGCTGCTGGAAGTGGGGCACCCCCCTGCGCCCTGCACCTGCTGCTGTGGCGGCTGCTACTGACGACGGCCCCCGCCACCCCGCTGGTTGCGCCGGTCCCTGCCACCTTGTGGCTGCTGGGGAGGCGCTGGGGGCGCGGGCGGGCGGGGGGGGGGGGGGGGGGGGGGGGGGGGGGGGGGGGTCGGGGGGCTGAGGAGCTGGGCCACCGCGGGTGGTACCGGCGACGAGAGCGGTGTGCTGGACCCACTGCTTCAGCTTCGTCATCCGGCGCTCCTCAAGTTTGAGGTACACGACAACGCGCTGGAAAGTGGGTTGTGGCAGCAGAGTGAGGTTGGACGCCGCGTTGCCGAAGTCCTCATTAAGTCCGGCGATGAGGGTGCTCGGGATGAGGTCGTCAGAGACCTTAGCGCCGATGTCGCAAAGCTCATCGGCGAGCATCTTGAGCCTCATGCAATACTCGTCGATGGTGGAGTTATCCTGGTGACAGCCGAAGAACTCCTGCTGCAAGAAAACAAGGCACTGGAGTTTGTTGTCAGTGAAGAGCGCGTTGATCTTGGCCCACACGATGCAGGCGTCATCGTCCTCGGCGACGACCGTGTGGAAGATGTCCTTCGAGACCGTCTGGTAGAACCAACGAATGAGCGTGGCCTCGATGGCGGACCACTCCGGGTCACCGCGCATGTACGCGCTGTCCACGGAATCGTCGATATGCTCGGTGAGATAGTACTCGCGAAAGACAAGGTTGAAGTAGGTCTTCCACGCGTAGTATGACGTGTTGGAGCTTTCAAGACGGATGGAGACCCGGGCCTCAATATTGAGGTCACGGATGGCAGCGGCAGAGGGCTCGGAACCAGCGAACGGATTGGACGAGTGGGTGGAGGAGGAGCCGGGGGAGGAGGGCCACGACATGGCGGCGTGCGGGGTAGCGGCTAGGGTTAGGGTTGGGATAGGAGATGGCAGCAGCGGTGGGACGCGACTGCAGCGGGAGAAGGCGCGGCGGCTGGTGGAGCACGGCGCGGGATGAAAAGCGGAGTGGCGCAGAGCACGGGCGCGGCTGGCGACTGGCTAGCGAAGCTAGCTAGCCAGGCGATCAATGCGGTCGTTGGCTAGCGTAGCAGCGGGACGAGGCGCACGCGTGGGAGGGCGGAAGCGAGGCACAGTGGCGGTGGCGCGTGGAGGCAGGAGGTGGAGGGGCGCAGCGGCGGCAGGTGCAGAGGTGGGGTGCGGCGGCGACGGCGGCAGCTATCCTAGGGTTAGACCGGAAAAAATGATATCATGTAGACAGATGATTTGCAATACGATGTGTTGATTGGGGTGTTGGTGCATGCATATATAATACAAGAAAAGACCTCTATCTCAACTATACAAGACTAGGAGGTGGGTCACAACTCCAATACACGTGCAGTACAATATACATACTCAACAGAGGGCAAGGTGCAGTGTACCATCAACAGTCTCGGCCTGAGACCCGGGATGATGCACGGCGCCACCGAGCATCTCTGCTGGCCGACGGCGCCGTCTGGAACGCGGCCTTGTCGACTTCTCGTGTAGCTACTGCGACCGCAGGTGCTTCAGCGCGCAGGCGTTCGGCGGCTACCATGACTTGCACAGGATTGAGGGCAGCCTGCAGCCGTGCGATGCATCATTGGCAGGGGTGGCGCGGGGATGGCGGAGGCGCCTCGACGAGGAACAGCAGTCAGAGGAGATCAGGTCTGCTCGCATGGGTGTTTTTTCCTGCTCGTGGGCCGTTCCGGTTTTACCTGTTGCCACGGCTGTACATGTGCTTTTTATTTTGAACACCGTACATGTGCTTTTTAGTTCTGGACTTCTGGTGTCTTGTTTGGATCCGCCACGGGCGTGCGTGTGCGTTGGTTTTCTGGTGTCCGATTTCCTGTTCGTAAGGCCATTTTCACCACGCGACCCCAAACGGATGTCCATTTTGTCCGGATTCTGTTCGTTCGGACAGCGATTTGGGGTCGTGTCTGGGCGTGTCCTAGGATGCGGCTGGGCGCATGGCCGCATCCATTTGCCCCATCCTGTCCGCGTCTATTTAAAACCAGAAGCAACGTTTCAAATGCCAAGCCCTATTTCAGGCCAGCGGTCCCGGTTCATCACGCCGGTAACAGAGCCAGCGGCCTACACGTCCATCGTCGGCATCAGCCAGCGGCCGGCAACATAGCCAGCCTCCAAAATGAATAGTTGTCCTCACCGGCAACACAGCCGACCACCAAAATGAATGTTTTCTCGCCAGCACACAGCCAGCGGCCCAGCGGGCGGGCGGCACCCATGCCAGCCTCCAAAAAGAACGGCCACGGCCGATCGGACGACCTAGTTCAGGCCTTCGGCGTCGAGCATCTCCTTCTGCTTGGCCTCGAACCAGACCCTCGTCTTGTCGCTCATCTTCAACAAGTCCACACTCATGATCGCTCACGGGCCGTGCTTGAACGCTCTCAAATGCGGCTTGATACTTGTTGCACTCTTGTTGGATGAACAAACATCTCTTTTGAATCAAGCCGATGCCACGATTGCTTGTAATTTGGTAGGGCTCGAACATCTTCCTTTCATTGAATGTTTTGTGGACTCTCGTCCAAAAAACAATGCCCTATTGTTGCGCGCCGGTCCTCGGATCTTGGCTAATCTCCATCCAAGCTTGGCAAATCAACTTCTCCTCATCTTGTGTGTATGAACCCGTGTGAATGCTCTTCTTCTTCTTTTGTGCTTCCGCTCTTTGGGTGAGCTCGTCGATGAACAATGGCTCACCACTAATATCAACGTCATTGCCTTCTTCTTCATCACCATCACCTTCGACATAGATGTCATCGTCTTCATGCCACGAGTCACCATGGTCGTACTCAGCACGGCCGTTGGCCTCTTCATCGGGCACGTACTGGGCACGGCCATCCTGACTTTGGGTCTCCTTGGGGTCGTAGGGACGGCCATGCCCACCCTCGAAGATCACGTCCTCCATGTACTGGTTGTAGAAGGGGTCGTCGACCGTTGGCGTTGGGGTTGACATTCCGTCAAACAAGACGCGGGGGGCCGACATGGTGCCCGTGCCTGCTTTCCTTGCATCTCGACGGATGGACGGCCGCCGCTACTGGACCCAGGTGTGACGTTGAGGTCGATGATGGCCGCGGGGTGCGGTGTCAACGGCGCGAACAAGCCCACGTCCGGCGACCCCGAGAAATGGCTCTGGCCGTCGTGCCTTGGCAGAGGAAAGCCGGGCGACATGGGCGTGGTGCGCGAGGTCGGCGACTGGCAGTGCATAGGCCGGGCGACCGACGAGCTTGTGCTCGCCGGGCCGACGGCCGCTCCAGGGAACCCGGCCGGATGGCCCATGCCAAGAATGAGGATGGCTTGCGCTTTGTTGACGAGGTCCTCCTTCTCGTCGGTCACGGCCTTGCGCCGCGCGGCCTCCAGCTCATCGCGCTGGGCGGCGATCTTGGCCGCAGCGGCATTGACCTTGACGACCGCTCTCCGTTCCCTCCTCTTCGCTGATTTTGCCTCGAACTTCACGATCTTCTCCGGCGTGCACTCCGACCGTGGCTTCCTTGGCGCCTTCTTCTTCTTCTTTGCGGGCGGGTCGACGGTCAGGCCGCCGGAACTCGGCGGTGCGTCGGCCATGGACGGGGGAGAGAGAGGGGGCGGCGGGAGGGTCGTGGGAGTTTTTGGGGGAAATGACACCAAATGGGCGTGGGGGGTTTGGTTTCTCCCACCGACAGGTGGGCCAGGGGAGGACAAGCGCGCGCGTCCCGCCCGTCCGCGTGCTATCCATTTCACCCCAAAACCGGCGCAAATTTGGACCGGGGATGGGTCGAAAGAGGACACAAAGCGGACAAAAGTCCGTTGCGGCTGGGCCGTCTCGTTTGTCCCTTTTACCCCAAACGGATGGGGGTGGACAGGATAGGGTCGTGTGGTGGAGTTGACCTAAACACGTCCTATATGATAGAGCAGGAGCGATAGAAAATGATACAGGACATGTAGGTAGGTAGGTGGAAAGAAATATTCGAGGCAAAGACAAGACAGACGTGTCATAACACGTACGGTCTTCCTAATCAGTCCTCTGATCTCCCACGAAAGAAATATAGCCCTCCATCGATTCGCCGGGTTCTTTGCATGATGCAGATGAAGACTACTACCTCCGATGGCAGCTGCAGGTACATACGAACGAGGGTTGTTTATTTCTGCTTCTATATGTTATTTTGAGATGTTCATGCAGTATACTCCAGTACACCTTTTTTCTTAATTGCCTATGTACTACTAGCTCGTAGGGGTTTTCTTTTCTCTGAAAAATAATGGGATGCTAATTTAGGATGATAGATCTGTGGGATCGAGTAGGGTAGGATTTCCGGTAAACCTACCTTCTCCAGCGATTGATGAACTCGAGCCAGAGGCCATCGTGGAGAGGGTGATGGTGGCGATAGCAGAGAGAGGTGAGGTGGATACGGCGGCGATGTATGGGCAGTGGCGACGGCGGAGCTTCCCATCGCTTCAGTGCCTCCCTCTGGATCGGATAGGGTTAGGAGTGGGGAACAGTGGCAGTGACGAACCTCGTACCCTGTGCCCCTGGTTCCCACATCCTCTTTATAGCACTGCGCGATAGGGGCCCACCAGCCTCGCTTGGGCTGGACGCCCCCGATCAGGGCGTGGATCAAGGGCCCAATGAGCCGTTGGGCCCATTGGTGGAGAGATCAACCTAACATTCTCCCCCTTGATCTCATCATATACTTTTAACTTTTATACTTTGAAATAACTCTTTTCAAAGTACTCGTTCCATCATAGATTTGCATGTAGAGAATGTCTCATCATCACAGTTCATTCCCGATAGAATCAACTCCTACAACACACTCCTCTGTTTTGAAACAGATTCTTTAACCTTGGGCCCTTTTATTGTCCGGAAATGTTAGACTATACCATAAAACCCATGTCGACTGTGTGTTCTCCGAACACACTGGGCTGTAAGCCTTTAATAAGCAGATCTGCAAATACTTGTCTGTTGCTTTCATGCTCCAAGAATTTCAACATAATTTCCGGACTTTCTCCTTAACAACGTATAACTTTGTGTCAATGTGTTTGGCATCAACACTTGACTCGTTGTCATAGGAGAGAAAGACTTAAAATAGTTATCGCTGTTGTCAACCATTATCAACTCGGGGTACAGGTCTCCTTAACCATTTTGCCTGTCCCTCAGCCTCATATCAAGCTATAAAATATCTTTGCATCAGATTGATGATAATTGTTTCATTCTTTGGAGCTTTTCCACACAAAAATCTCCAAGTGTGAAAGTTAGCGACAATTGTGGATTTCGCTATACATTTCACAAGTCTTGTCTTTGTACTCACAAACTTTTTAGAGCACTTATTTCTTTCAGCATGAGGCCGATATCTTTGAATCCATTCCAGTGATCTATATATGGACTGGACATTGCCAAAACAACTCGGATATGTGAACTGTGTCAGGGCAATATATTGAGCTTCTAACAGCTAAAGCATATGGTACCATATCCATTTTCAATCTTTTCTCATCAACTTTTGGAACACCATAGTTTCCAGTTCTATTACCCTTGACTATAAGAACATGCGTAGGTTTTGTCGCATGCATACTTTAGAGACATTTCTTAGCATGTCCATGTGACATTCCTAATACCCATTTTATTCTTTTCTTGGTGAATCTCGATAATTATAATGAGAGACACTCTACCAAGAACATTCTTTTGAACTTTGAAGACAAGAACTTCTTTTCTCCTCCCGCAGTAGGTTGACATCACCACTAGCAAGTAGGATGTCATCCACATGCACAGGATTAGGAAATGAATTTCCCATTCTATAACTTTGCACGAATACAATTGTCCTCTCATTTTCTTTAACCCAAAACAACATTTGATTGCTTTAGTCCATAAAAGACTTCTTCAGGTAGTATCCCCTGTGTTCTTTATTTTCATCTGATGTAACTCAGATCATGATGTGCTACCAACACTCATTGTAATCTATTCAGTGCAAAACGCGCAAAAACCTTTCGATTTAAGTCGTGTTTTACACCTTTACATATTTCCTTTGGAGTCACATTGTCCTTGTAGACTCTTTACAGCCTACTGTTTTGGCTCCATTGGAAATTACTCATCAGTCCCAAACATCGTCGGGATTCACCAATTTCATTTCATCTCACATAGTCTCTTATCATTTAGATAAGCACACACTTCTCAAAACTCGAATGAGCACTTTAAATGAGGTGGGATCAACCTCCATTTGAATTTCACTAACATAGACTTTATAGTAATCAGAAGTATCTGATTTTCTCATTCCTTAAGACCATCAGTGTCTTAGGTACTGGCACTTCTTTCATATGGGGATGTTGTTGCTCTGTCATTGCTAAGAGACAAATTAATTATATAGTCTTCAATTTCCAAGAGGCAACAAATTTTACAGGGACCTGTGTCACAAGATCCATGTGTACTCATTCATCCTTTATAGAGCTAACATTAGGTGTTGTATAGGTCATACAACATGCTCCCCCAGATTACTCCATCTGCACTAAAAAATGGCGTATCTTTAAACTTTATAATTTGGGTTTATTCTGTTAAAACTTTCTTCTTTATGGCACTTTAAGCACCGTCTTAGTATTCCTTACTCTGCTTTCGGAACTGTAAAAGATCTAGAAATACAACTATTTCTTTTCTTTAGGGGTATTAATATGACCGTCATACTCCCCTAGACGATCACATTCTTCATCACATTATCTAAAGTATAGGGGAGTTTCAACATTCTTAATTTATCTCATATATCTTTTCTCCCCCTCGAAATGTGGCAAGAACTTTTCTGCCACAATTTCGAAAAACCATTCATAACTCTTGTGAATGAGGAAACTTCGATTATCTACTTCATTTATCTGGAGTACTTTTTCCTCATTCCATTTCAGAAACTCAACATAGTTCTTTATCATTAGTACTTTTGCATGTCACACTTGCATATCATTCTTATCTTTAGGTTTGTCTGTAACTTTTATTCTCTTTGGATTTATTGAGTGCTTAATGACCGTTACACATAAGATGTACGGTTGATACTAGGAAAGCATAATAGCTACTCCATACTTTTCTCCCAGAGTGGGACACATTAAAAGCACATGAGTCATCATGTCTTTCTCCTGTCATACAGGATAAGTATGAGAAAATTTCTGCCGCCATACAGGTTACGCAGGGATTTTCCCAGACTTATCCTGCCATGCGGGTTTTATCATAATCATCTTTTCCCGCCATGCGGGCAATTCCCTGCAAGGGACATAAATGCCAGAATTGGCTCTTTTGACTGCATATTCAATCATCAAATTTATAAATAAATCCGAATGCTCTTTGACACACATGCTTGATCCGACGTTGGTCAAATTAAACACGCATGTTGCTTGTTTTATCTCAAATCATAGAGAGTACATGAAAGACATTCGTCAACCAAGACTCTCAATGATCTATCTGTTTTCTTCTCTTGGATTAATATCCAAGAATTCTTTTATTTTGAAGCCATTCTTTAGAGAGAACATACTCCCTCACGTTATGACCTTTCCTGGTCATCTTTCGGGTCATAAGTACCCAGCCATTCGCTTTCACGAATGAAAGCATGAAAAACTTTTAGTCTGAGAAAACTTAGCCAATAATCAACAATAATGAGCATAAAAATAACCCTACGTTGGTCTGGTTAAAAAATATGCACATTAAACTTTTGCAAAACTTCCTTTTTATACTATAAATCATCGTTCTGGTAGAATTAGAATAAAGCTCATTCTTCTACATTAATTCCATATCACCGTTGGGTAGAAATGGAAATAATGCATATAACTCGTAAATATTGTGATGATAAAATTTCTATTAAGCGACTTTGCTAAGAAAATAATCATCATTATCAACTTTATTGCAGCGGAAAACTTTTAATATACATTTCTCAATCTTTATCAAATGCTCTGAAAATTGGCCACTTTGATACAAAAATTATCAGAGATTTGAACTTTTAACTATAAGACTCATTGAATTATAATATTGTCATCATCAACGTTGGTCAAAAAATAACAATACCATAATTAAACTTTAATCAAATTTCTTTCTACTGTCATAGCAGAAGCTATCTGAATCTGATTTCACCCACAAGTGAAAAAACTTCTCTCCAAAACTGTTCATCCAATTAAATTTTCCCGTTGGTTCCAATTTAATTGGAGGATAATACTTTTTCTTTGCAGCGGAAACTTTCTGAATCTATTCAGAAACAGTTCTATACTCTTTTACCCTCTGAGCAATTTCAACCGATTGGTTCAAAAATGCATTGGAGAAACAACAATTTAATCTTTTACTTTAGTTCTATTCACTTTTAAAAAAGCACTTTTATTTTTATTTGCAGCGGAAAAACATGAATAAAACATTCATGAACTTTTTTTTACAGAAACTTTTCTTTGAGCAAATAATGTTCATGAACTTTATTATTTTCTTTGTAAAATTCATGAACATTTGTTTTTCTGAAAATTTTCTATTTTCATTTTCAAAAACTTTTTCTGTTTACTTTTCTATTTTCTAAGCAAAAAATTTCGTTGGAAAAAATTGCATAGAAAAAAGGAATCAAGACTACATATTTTTTTTTCCTAAAAACAGAACAAAAAACAAAAAAATGCTGGAGTTCTCTGGGCCGAAAAACGGCCTTTTCCTTCGCAGCTCCTGGCCTGGGGCGCCGGTCCAGCCGGCCCACCCCCTCTCGGCCCAGCCACGGCCTGTGAGGAGCCAGAGCTCACTCCAGCCGCCCGATGCGGGTAGGCCGGATCTGACGCCTGAGCGGGCTTCTCGCATGGTCAAAACAGACCAGTTCGCAGCGGGGGGGACCCTAGTTCATTTCCTCCCCCCGCACGCCGCTCGCCTTGTTCTCTCCGCTCCCGCTGGCGCGGTTGCTTCTAGCGGTCCAACGCGCCGCGGGCGAGCCGGCGACGGCGTCCGATGCCCCTGCGCTACGCGGAGCTGTTCCAGTCCCCCTGCGCCGCTCCTTTCCTCTCTCATCTATCTCTCCATCTGCGCGCTACTTCTCTCTGTCCGACCGGCCACCGCGCCGTGCTCCTGCCGCCGGTGCCGGCGGCGACGGCCACGGCGGCGCGCGCTTTCTCTTTCTCCTTTTCCATCCTGTTCTCCCCATCCACCGCGAGCAAGTGGTAGAGAGAGACGCGAGGTCTAGCCCTCCTCTGCTCCCCTGAATATGACGACGGTGGACCACCCTACGGCGGCGCCGTGGTCTGCCCCTTCGCCAGTAGCGCGTTTCCCTTGCGGTAAGTGCGCCGCTGTCGAATGGCTTGGCTGTGTTGCCCTTTGCCTCGATGAGGTCTGTTCTTTTGGCAGTGGCGAGGGCGTGGTGCCCCCACTACCTGTGTTCTTCTTTCGAATGGCTCGGCATGCCGATGCCCATCCCGATCGAGAGGAACGGCGCGGCCATGACGGCGGCGCTACTTTCTCCGTAGAGGAATTTGTCTTTGCCCTGTCTAGGGTTCTTCGGGATGGGGAAAGATTTTCTTTTGTGTTCTTTTCTACTGAAAATCCTGAACCAAACCTTGGCTGATACCATTGATAGATCTGTGGGATCGAGTAGGGTAGGATTTCCGGTAAACCTACCTTCTCCAACGATTGATGAACTCGAGCCGGAGGCCATCATGGAGAGGGTGATGGTGGCGATAGCAGAGAGAGGTGAGGTGGATACGGCGGCGATGTATGGGCAGTGGCGGCGGCGGAGCTTCCCATCGCTTCAGTGCCTCCCTCTGGATCGGATAGGGTTAGGAGTGGGGAACAGTGGCGGTGATGAACCTTGTACCCTGTGCCCCTGGTCCCCACCTCCTCTTTATAGCACTACGCAATAGGGGCCCACCAGCCTCGCTTGGGCTGGACTCCCCCGATCAGGGCGTGGATCAAGGGCCCAATGAGCCATTGGGCCCATTGGTGGAGAGATCAACCTAACATAGGATGCTCATGTCATACTGATGATCAAACGCCAACCCAAGATTCTGACGAAGACGTTCTTATTTATTTTCAAGCAGAAGGTTGGGTCTCTACTTTTTGAAAAAGATCACAAGATCATCAGACCAAAGAAGATGTTCAGGCTATGTCTTCATGACGAGTATGGCATGAGGGCATTGGCTAAACCTGCAGCTGTACTTAAATCAACGGCACTGCGCCACGAAATAGAGCTTTGTACGGGAAGATGGCGGCTTATAATGATGGTTAGGTTGGGGAAGATCAACTCATAGCTGGTTTATATGGAAAGTGTTGAAATCATTAAAAATCTGTCATGCACCATAGACGGTGCGATTATGAAGTATAGAGAGCGCTGCTTTAAAGCCGGATTGTTTTATTTGGTCCCAAACAAAGATTTGACATTCACAGTTAGAAGTTACCTCTACAGTGATAACGAATTCTTAAGGGACATGCGGAGGAAAAAAGACTAGAGCGTACCATGAGAGAGAGAAAACAACAGTTATGCGAAGATATGAACCTTTCCTCCGTAGCTGTCAAGACTTTGCGATTGTGTGGCGTGAGACATGTGTTTTACTTGTTGCTTATGTTCTCCTTAGCTTTGATGATTGTATAGCTATGGAAGATCATTGCATCTTGGTCGGGTTGCTACGACATTTGCAATAAGGCATGATCACATATTGTTTTCCTTGTTGATTTGCTAGCATTCAATCCGGGTTTATAGAGCTAGAGGGCCACCCAGCCATGTGGATTTTACTAGGTCGCTAAACGTGGGGGCTTGTATGGTGGGGATGGAAACATACCATCTCCCTTATACAATTTAAAGAGTCTATCATAATTTCCTTAGTTTTGATGAATCGCTGCAGGCAGAGATTAGTAGAGAATTCACCAATGCATGTAACCCTTCCTGCTCCTTTTCCTCTCGTCACCACGCCGTCGTGCTGACGAAACTCTCCCTCAACACTCGGTTGGATCGGAGTTCGAGGGACGTCATCGGACTGAAGTGTGCTGAACTCGGAGGTGCCGTGTGTTCGGTACTTGATCGGTCGGATCGTGAAGACGTACGACTACATCAACCGCGTTGTGCTAACGCTTCCGCTTTCGGTCTACGAGGGTACATGGACAACACTCTCCCCTCTCGCTGCTATGCATCACCATGATCTTGCGTGTGTGTAGGAATTTTTTTGAAAGTACTATGTTCCTTAACAAGTATTGGTACAAGTTATCTCTGCTCGCTGGCGAATCTCATCCTGCCTATCATTGGTGCACCTCCGGGCTTCGAATCACCCCTCAAGCCACATCTGGATCCAACACGCCTCTAGGGTCTACCTCCTAGACATGTTGTCTACCCAAATCAAGCCTACGTTCCAAACATGCCAGGAGGCTGTGCTGGCTTCACCGACGTCGTCGCCTCCCAGGCCACCAGTACGCAACGCAAACACTTGCAACGGTGCACATCTACCAAAAGGACAACTTATCTCTCCGCAAATCCAGTGAGCGGCTCCATGCCAGTAGCCATGGAAAGGTTGTGCCAGTTGCCAAGGCAGCAAAGAAGCTTGTGTGTCATAGCCTCCACATTGTCAAAGATGGCGAAGACATCACTGAGGCCACATTTGGTTCCTTTGCTCAACAATTTTAGGACTAGCTTCCTGCTAACATCATTGCCATGCTGCAAGCCTAGTTCAAGCTCGATGACAACCATGAGGTTATCATGGAGGAATTCATCATCAACCATCAATGAGAAGATGCTCTAGACCATGAAAATGCTACGCAGCCGGCAACTGCCTGATGTGCTCTAGATTACTCCTAGGATCCCTTTGTTTCTATGTTATTAGTGCAAATGCTATGTGTGCTTGAGTGACTTATGCTACTGTGCTTTTGGAGTAGAAGTATAATTTGTTGCATCAGAAGATGTAGTGCTTAATGTTTTAGCACTTTGCCCTGTTCTAGGTTTCTTTAGTTTCCAAATTTCAGAAGAAGCAATTAATTTACTTTGTTGGAATGTTATGTAACGATGCCATGATCCCGGGGTATAACGACAAATAGAAGAGGACCAATGACAATAGGGTGGCCCAAGCCTACAACTCAATGTCCACCGACGATCCAGAGCGTATCACCACCTTGGGGGACAAGGCAAAAACTCCTCTCTATATGGCAACTTTTAAATGAGATCTATTTTGAATACTTTTTGATGAGTTTTAAAATTTCATTAAGTTCAACCTCTACTTTGTAATTGTGACAAAAAATCATAAGTTTCAGAAACTAACCTATAAAAATGGACGCCAATAACCGACGATCGTTCCCCAAGGAAGAAGCCACCGGCAAAGTAAACATTCCCCGAGGGGTTCGATCGAGTGAACTATTTCGTTCGCTTGAAAAGAACCCCCTGAGCGAACATGCTCTGTCTTTTTTTTGAGGATCGAACACGTTCCCTCTCGTACGCTGCTCTCCTACCTTCCCTGTTGGGCGAAAAAAGGCCCACTTTGGCCTAAATATGGTATTTTCGACCTGACTTAGATTAGCTACTTTTTTGCCATTGATATACACAAATAAAAATGTCATGCACTTATGAAAAAACTCCATGCTCTTTAAAATTAAAAGGCCAGACTTCAACAAATAAAAGTGCCCTTGCTAGTATGGGAAACTACATTAAACATCATTTTGCAAACTACAAAAAACAGTACTCTTTAAAACATTGTTTGCAAAAAAAATTGACATGGTATAATAGACACAATATGCCATGGGGGTTACAAATCTTTGCCATAACATGTGAGCACTACAAAAACAAACAAATGCCATGGGAAAATTTTGTTGAAATGTCATGGGCAAATTTCCATGGGTACATTTACAACATTTCATGCAAAAAATTGCCGTGTGAAAAACATCCATCATAACTATGCCATAAAAATTGATGTACTCTCGTGAGGCAATCAGGCAACCGGCATGACTCAACAGATGTGTCCCCCCCTGCGAGTTCTCGCACCCTGAACTAGCACCCTTATGGTTGTGTGCATCACGCGAGATGCAGAGGGTGGGGTATTTCCCTTTTCGAAAAAAAAGAGTTTTCGTGCTCGTGTGTTGGCGTTGATATCAACATGCGTAACATGTTGTTGGATAGTTAGGAGGACCGTGATATCCTCAACCCATCAGGGGTTCTAGACATAACATAGGTGCTCGCATTTTTTCTGAATTTATTTCAGACTTTTCGGCAATGTTTGTTCAGAGGGATGAGACGTTCCCGTCAACTACGAGGCGCCTGTGGTAACTTCATCAATCTCAAGATGTTATGCTGGCTTAATCTCTTGGAGGTGCTCATATGAGTAGGGTGTGCGTACGGGCGTTCATAGGGGTGAGTGTATGCTCGTGTACATGAGCGATTTTGATTTTTATACTGTACTAGCAGCCCGTGCATTACAACGGGAAAGATAATTGACGTGTCCACTGAAATTTCCATCAATACAGCCCAACAACATCTGAATTGTGTCCGGCAGCGGCATAGAGGTGCACACTGAGATCTAGCAGGAATTCATATCAATAGTACATTAATAAGCATGCTATACATACAATACTTTTGGTATGATTTTTGTACGACCATTCTAATCTCATTAAAAGGATTCTATTAAATGTGTTTAGGCCATGTCTGCATACGCTTGAAAATTAATAAAAAAAAGTGTGTGCATGTCTAAGCGACACGACCCCAGTTCGTTGCATACAACTCGATGCTCTTATTTCTGTTGCACATAATGGTTGCACACTATGCAGCAGCGCATATATGTGTGCTCCTCCCATGTCCCTCGGTATTAATTTATTTTTATTATTGCATTGCATACATGCCATGCCCTTGGTATTAATACAAATTCCTTTGTGTTATTATTTCATTCATTTTTTTAATCTTCGGTTCTTTTTTATCCCTATTGAACACGTCATTCATTCTCCCTTTTCTTTATTACTCCTATATGCCCATTGAAATCGATCATTCATACTTCCTTCGATCCATACAAGCAATCGTAACATATTTCATTCATATAGAAAGATTATAAAAAAGTTATATTGAGTATCAGCATTTTCCAAAATACACCATATCAATTAATTAGTTTAATTAAGTTTATGCCCTGAACAAACTTTTAAAGTAGTTAACAAACAAATAGTAGCACAGCTGGAAATTACACATTTTTCTTATTAAATAACATATACAAATTATTTTAATCTGTTTTATGTTGCAAAGTTATAGCATAATCATGTTTAACATATTCTTTCTGAATAATAAAAGCCATGGACTTAATGGGCTGAAAACAGATATTACTGGGCCTACTACAGTTGAATGCGGAATAATAACCGGCGCTCCGACGCGCAAGATAGCGGCTGCCGCAGTTCGGCCGAAGCCCAACAAAGAAATGAAATTTAATGTTGGACGGTGGGTTACTTGAAGAAAAAATCAAGGACTTTTTTGTAAAACGTTTGACGACGGACGGGCAGAGCGTTCGGTATTAGCACATATACCCGTGGGTTACAACACGAGAGATAATTGACGCGTCCACTAAAATATCGGTTAGCACGGCCCAACAACATCTGAATTGTGCCCGGGCACGACAGAGAGGCACACACTAAGGTCTAGCGGAAATTATGTGTGTCCCTCCCACGTCATTCGGCTTAATCCTTTTTATTATTGCAATGCATGCATCTCACGTCCTTGGTATTAGTACCAATTCCTTTGTGTTGTTCTCTCGTTCATATTGTCTTTTGAATCTCTCATTCTTTTTATCCCTACTGATCATGTCCTTTATTCTCTTCTTTCTTTATTACTCCTATATGCCCATTGAAATCGATCATTCATACTCTCTCCGATCCATATAGGCCCTGTAACATATTTCATATATATAAAGATTTTATAAAAGTTATATTCTGTGTTAGCATTTCCCAAAATACATTGTAGTAATTAATTAGGTCAATTAAGTTTATGTTCTGAACAGAATTTCAAAGTGGTTAACAGAAACAAATAACGGGACGGTTGGAAACCTCACATTTTTTTGAATCATATTACATATACAAATTATTTTAATCCCACTTACAGTTGCAAAGTTATAGCATAATCATGTTTTACATATTCTTTGTAAATAATAAAAGGCAGGGACCTAACAGACTGAAAACACATCAAACTGGGCCTACAACGTGGAATACTAACCGGCGCCATGCACGCGAGATAGCTGCTGTTGTAGTTGGGCCGAAACCCAACCGAGAAAGAGCACTTAATGTTGGACCGCGGGGTACTTAAAGAAAAACCAGGTTTTTTTAAACCATAAGTGGTTGTCGCAGTTGGGCCGAAACCCAATAGAGAAAGGACTAATGTTGGACCATGGGTTACTTAAAAAATTAGGAGCTTTTTTGTAAAACATATGACATTGGACAGGCAGAAACGGTCTGTACTTTATTAGTAGGTAGGTATAGTCATATAGATATAGATATAGACTAGCAAAACGGCCGGTGTGTCGCAACGGTACGAAGAAATTTATAATCTTCAATGGCCACGACCACATTTTGTTGCATCACCCAGATACACTATCACTCACATTTACGTGAAATTGTGAACAAATTTGAAAATCATGAACATTGTTTTAAACTCGTGAACATATTTTAAATCATGAACATTTTTCAAATTTGTGAACATTTTTAAAATTCATGAACATTTTTACACATTATCAAAAAAATTCTAAAATCTTGAAAATTTTATACTATTTGCAATTTTTTTTAAAATTGTGAAAAAATTAAACGTTTTTGTTAATCAGCGAATATTTTTAGAATCAACGATTTTTTTTGGAAATTGGTGGGACAATTTTTGAAATTCACAACCATTTTTTGATTGAACGAATCTTTTTGAAATGCATGAATTTTTTTGAATCAGTGAAAATTTTATGAATCAATAAACTATTTTGTAAGTCACGAATTGTTTTTGAATTTTTAGGATTTTTTACAATTCATGAACTTTTTGAAGTAAAGAATTGTTTTTAATTTCATTAACATTTTTAACACACGAACTTTAAAAAAATCATGATCATTTTTTGATTTTCCGAACATTTCTTTTCAAAATCGCAATCATGTTTTGAATATGCGATTTTTTTAAACCGCAAACATTTTTTGAATGCAGAAGCATTTAAAATTATTAAACATTTTATTTCATTTTTTAATTTTCAGAACTTTTGGTAAGTATAGATATAGATATATAGATTAAAAAAAATCGACCTGCGCTGTGCTGTTCCGGTGGTCCTATTGGGATCGGCCACGCCGTACATGTGCGCTGGTCTCCTGTTTGGATGCGCCACGGGCGTGCGTGTGTACGTTGGTTTTCCTGTGCGTACACGTCCAATGATTATACTACTCCAATAGTAAAACTAACCTCCCCTAAAAAGAAAAACAAAGAAACTAACCTACAAAAAAAGAAAAGAAAAACAAAGAAACTAACCTACCACGCGTAGGTGTATTAGTAGACGAGGGTTACCTAATTAGTCCTCCATCGATTCGCCGGGTTCTTTGCATGATGCATATGAAGACTGTAGAGAATGATTTGGTGCATCGATAATTGATTGATCATGCACTAGGCACATATATATAGGTACAAGGGGTGTGACCGGTATCTTGTCTCCTAAGATACACGCACATACAGAGGGAGACAGATACAACCGGTACTGCATACAGGACCCAGACCTACGTACATGTATACATGTTCAACACCCCCCGCAGTCGAAGCGTCGCCGGTGACGCAAAGACTGGACCGAAAGCCCTCGAAAGTCGAGGTAGGTAGTCCCTTCGTCATCACATCGGCGAACTGCTGATCGGTGGGCACATGTAGAACACGAACACGACCAAGTGCAACGTGCTCCCGGACGAAGTGGATGTCGAGCTCGATGTGCCTCGTCCGTCGGTGATGGACAGGGTTGGCAGCGAGGTACACCGCGGAGACGTTATCGCAGTAGACGAGCGTCGCCTTGGTGACCTCACATAGCAACTCCTGAAGTAGCTGTCGTAGCCATGAACACTCCGTGACGGCGTTGGCTACGGCCCGATACTCGGCCTCGGCGCTCGATCTTGAGACCGTGGGTTGTCGTTTAGACGACCACGAAATCAAAGAGGGCCCGAGGTAGACACAGTAGCCGGAAGTGGAGCGTCGAGTGTCGGGACACCCAGCCCAGTCGGTGTCGGAGTAGGCGACAAGGCTGGTGTCTGGCGAGGCTGTCAGGGTGAGACCCATGGCTGTGGTGCCACGTATGTACTGAAGTATACGTTTCACGAGAGCCCAATGGGTGTCACGAGGAGCGTGCATGTGAAGGCACACCTGCTGGACAGCATACTGAATGTCCGGATGCGTCAGTGTGAGATACTGAAGCGCACCAACGATGGAGCGGTAGAAGGGAGCGTCGGACGCCGGAGAGCCCTCGACGGCGGACACCTTAGCCTTCGTATCGACAGGTGTGGAAGCACGCTTGCAGTTAAGCATGCTCGCTCGCTCTAGAAGCTCATAGGCGTACTTCTGCTGGTGCAGGAAGAAGCCGGTAGCCCGGCGCACGACCTCGATGCTGAGGAAGTAGTGGAGAGCCCCCAAGTCCTTGAGGGCGAACTCGGTGCCGAGGCGAGCTGTGATCTGCTGAAGAAGCGCTGGCAAGGACGCAGTCAGGATGATGTCGTCGACGTACAGTAGGAGGTACGCGGTGGCGGGGCCCTGGTGGTAGACAAACAGGGAGGCATCGGACCGTGTGGACCGGAACCCCTGCTGCTGGAGGAAGGCCGCGATCCGCTGGTACCAGGCCCGAGGTGCCTGCTTCAACCCGTATAGAGAACGGGAGAGCAAGCACACGTGGTCCGGATAGGCGGTGTCGACGAAACCAGTCGGCTGCTGACAGAACACCTGCTCGTCGAGATGACCATGCAAGAACGCATTAGACACGTCGAGCTGGTGAACAGGCCAAGCGCGAGAAACAGCAAGCTGGAGAATAGCGCGAATCGTGCCCGGTTTGACAACTGGGGTGAAAGTGTCGGTGAAGTCCACGCCGGCGCGCTGGCGAAAGCCGCGCACCACCCAACGCGCCTTGTAGCACTCGAGAGAACCGTCGAGGCGAGTCTTGTGGCGGAAGACCCACTTGCCAGTGGTGACATTGGCACGGGGTGGCTGCGGGACAAGCTGCCATGTACGGTTGCGCTGTAGGGCGTCAAACTCCTCACGCATCGCAGCTAGCCAGTTCGGATCCCGAAGGGCTGTGCGAGCGGAGGTGGGGAGCAGAGACGGTGTTGAGGTAGAAGTCGCGCACGCGTACTCGTCCGACGGGTAGCGTGTGCTGGGACACAGCGTCCCAGTCCGAGCCCGAGTGACCACACCGGTGAGGGGTGCGGCCGCGATGCTGGGGGCCACGGTGACGGGGGCAGCCGCGGGAGCTGTAGCGGGGCCAGCCGAGGGGGTCGCGGCAGGGGCGGCCGCGGGAGCCGCGGCGGGGCCGGCCGAAGGGGCCGCGGCGACGGGGGCCGCGACGAGGTCCGTGGCGGGGGCGGCAGAGGAGGCCGCTGCGTCGGCGGCCGCAACAGGAGCCGCAACGCCAGGGGCCGCCGGAGCGGGGAGTGCGGGCAGGGTCGGACCCGGGGCGCGGCTGGGCGGTCCGCCAGAGATGGGGGCAGGGACGAACCGCGCCATAGAAGACTCCGAAGGTGACGGTACCTGCTGAAACGGGAACACGAGCTCATCAAAGTACACATGCCGTGAAGTGAAAACGCGGTGGGAGACTAGATCATAGCACCGGTAATCTTTGGTGTTGGGAGGATATCCAAGAAAGATGCAAGGAAGGGACCGGGGTGCGAGTTTGTGAGGAGCAGGGGACGCGGTGCTAGGATAACAGAGACACCCGAAAATGCAAAGACCATCATAAGATGGAACCGCACCGAAGAGGAGCTGGTGAGGGGTGTAGTTCCAGTGGGAACGACAGGGGCGAATGTTAATGAGTAGGCTGGCGGTCGCGAGCGCGTCCGGCCAGAACCGAGGAGGCACGTAGGAGTGGAAGAGCAACGTGCGAACACAGTCGTTCAGCGTGCGAAGGACGCGTTCGGCGCGACCATTCTGCTGAGACGTGTAGGGGCAGGTGAGGCGAAAGATGGTGCCGTGGGACGCAAGTAAATTGCGGACGGCAACGTTGTCAAACTCCTTGCCGTTGTCAGTTTGCAAGGCGAGAATAGGATGACCAAACTGTGTGGTGACATATGAATAAAAAGCGGTGAGTATGGCAATAGCGTCGGACTCGCGACGGAGAGGGAAGGTCCACACATAATGAGTAAATTCATCCAATATCACCAGATAGTATAAATAGCCCGTGTTGCTAGCAACCGGGGATGTCCAAACATCACTATGCAATAACTGAAACGGAAAGGTGGAAATGTTTGTAGACTCGCTAAAGGGAAGACGAACGTGCTTGCCAAGACGACAATCCTCACAAGTGTGATCGTCGACCTTATTACATGAGAAGGAAAAACTCTGAAGAATCTGACGCATAATGGTGGAGTTGGGATGACCAAGACGGGAATGCCAAAGATCAACACTCGCGGCGAAGGCGGCGGGGCGACGGGTGGTGGTGGCGCCGGAGGGATGCACTGGGTAAATCTCGTCCGGGCTATCACATCGGTGAAGCACCATCCGTGTACGGGCGTCCTTCACAGAAAAGCCGATATTGTCAAATTCAACAGTTATAGGGTTCTCACGAGCAAGGCGACAAACAGAAACGAGATTGGTGACTAAGTCAGGAGACACAAGAACATTAGACATATGCACAGGAGTGGAAGTAGAAGGAAAAGACATATGACCAACATGAGTAATGGGTAGGGAGGAACCGTTACCAACGGTGATACGAGTGGGAGTATTGTAACGCCCTCGATGCGGCTATATCTCCCACGTGTCGAGGCACGACTTAGAGGCATAACCGCATTGAAAGCAATGTCGCAAGTTAGGCAATCATCACAACATCCCATGTAATATAGATAATAAAAGGGAAGGTACATAGTTGGCTTACACTCGCCACGTCAATCAAAGTACATAAATAACATTACAACATTCAAACACTCATGGCCCGACTACGGCACCAAAATAAAAGATAACCCAACATGCGACACGGTCCCGATCACCCCAACTGGGCACCACTGCTGATCATCAGGGAAAGACACATAGTATCGTTGAGAGTCCTCGTCGAACTCCCACTTGAGCTCAAGCGCGTCACCTGGAGCAGAATCATCAGGCCCTGCATCTGGTTTGGAAGTAATCTGTGAGCCACAGGGACTCAGCAATCTCGCACCCTCGCGATCAAGACTATTTAAGCTTATAGGTAAGGCAAGGTAAAATATGTGGAGCTGCAGCAAGCGACTAGCATATATGGTGGCTATCCTGTTCGCAAAAGAGAGCGAGAAGAGGAGGCAAAGCGCGAACGAGAAACTAGAGAACAACCTGCGGAAGCATTACTCCAACACCGCGTTCACTTCCTGGACTCGGCTGAGAAGAGACCATCACGGTAACTCACACTGTTGATTCATTTTAATTTAAGGTTCAAGTTATCTACAACCGGACATTAACAAATTCCCATCTGCCCATAACCGCGGGCACGGCTTTCGAAAGTTCAAATCCCTGCAGGGGAGTCCCAACTTAGCCCATGACAAGCTCTCACGGTCAACGAAGTAATAGACCTTCTCCCGAGACGTTCCGATCAGACTCGGTATCCCGGTTCTTCAAGACATTTCGACAAGTTAAAACAAATCCAGCAACACCGCCCGAATGTGCCGACAAATCCCGATAGGAACTGCACATATCTCTTTCTCAGGGCACACTCAAATTGTCCTAGGTACGGGTAGGCCAGCCCAGAGTTGCCCCTGGTGGCCACCGGCAGCTGACAGGTGGACCAACACTCAGAGGAGCACTGGCCCCGGGGGGGGGGGGGGCCGGGGGGGGGGGGGTGGTTAAAATAAGATGACCCTCGGGCTCCGGAAACCCAAGGGAAAAAGAGGCTAGGTGGCAAATGGTAAAACCAAGGTTGGGCATTGCTGGAAAAGCTTTAATCAAGGTGAACTATCAAGGGGTTCCCATTATAACCCAACCGCGTAAGGAACGCAAAAATCCAGGAACATAACACCGATATGACGGAAACTAGGGCGGCAAGAGTGGAACAAAACACTAGGCGAGAGGCCGAGCCTTCCACCCTTTACCAAGTATATATATGCATTAAGATAACAAGATAATATAATGATATCCCAACAAGTAAATAATGTTCCAACAAGGAACGGCCTCCAATCTTCACCTGCAACTAGCAACGCTATAAGAGGGGCTGAGCAAAGCGGTAACATAGCCAATCAACGGTTAGCTAGGACATGGTGGGTTAGAGGTTTGACATGGCAATTTGGGAGGCATGATAAGCAAGTGGTAGGCATCGTAGCATAGGCATAGCAAAAGAGCGAGCATCTAGCATAGCAAAGATAGTAGTGATTTCGAGGGTATGATCATCTTGCCTGCAAAGTTGTCAGAGTTGACTGGATCCTCGAAAGCAAACTCAACGGGCTCCTCGTTAGCGAACTCGTCTCCTGGCTCTACCCAAACAAGACAAACAAGCAAACGGAACACAATCAACCACGTGCAAAGCTCAAACAATATGATGCAAGGATGGTATGCTATGCGGGATGCGATGCGGGATGCATATGCAAGATTTGACAAGGGATGCAAGAACCTGGCCTCAACATGGAAATCCAAGTGTGCCACTGGAAATATGAGATTAAATTGCTTGAAAATGATATAAAGAACGCCGGAATCGGAGTTACGGTTTGGAAATGGCAAGCAATTCAAATATGGCCACGTTCTGCGATTTACAGCAAGTAGCCATCTAAATGCAACAAGATGAACATGCTACAGCACTCAAACATGACAACAAAATACATGGCAGGAATCCATTCATGATGCTTAACAAAAGTCTAGCACTGAGCTACGGCCAATTCATCCATTAACAGGTTCAAACAAGCATGGAAAAAATGCATTTGACAAACAGATTTCAGACTTAGTGAAATTAACACTTGTCTGGAATTTCAGATCAGATAGCTCTCTTTGGAGCAACAAAACTACATGCTACAGGACCTGAACATGGCAAAGTAAAGCATGGCATGGAGCTACTCAAAGAGCTTAACAAAAGTCCCTTAGTGACCTTGAGCCAAAAGGGATCAGAAAATACATTTGCAAGCATATGAACATGGCAAAAACATAATCAGTTCTCAGACTTGGTAAAAACTGGAGCATGCTGAAAACAGATATCAAGTAGGCATGTTTACGAGCTCGATGCACTCACTACAGAGCAAGTCATGACAATATAAGCATACATCCATCAAGAATACACAAAATTCAAGCTAGACATGGCAAGAACAATACCATAGCATGCATGGATCAACTACAACATCCTCGGCAAAAATCTAACCAGTAGACAATCTGCCCAGATTCACGAAATGGCAAAAGTAGAGCTCAATTGACTCAAGCTAGGGTGCTCCATAATTGCAAACAAAGACATGGATGGATAGAGCACCACAAGATTAACAAAACATCCTTACTGACCATCATCAAAAGAGGCACGGATCACTAGGAAACAACATGAACATATGGCCATATGAGATAAACAGGTCAAGGACTTAGTGGAAATGCTAAGTCCCTGAAATCAGCATTAACAAATGCCTCACTTTGCAAGCTTGTGCTAGTCACCACACACATCACAAAAATACATGGGTTGCACCTCTGGAAAGATGGCAAAACCCTTAACAAAACATATGTAGAGCTCAGGGGCATATCATGCACACAATAATCATGGCAAAAATGACAAATAACTAATTGGAGCAGCAGATCTGACAATTATCCCAAATAGCACTCTTCTAACAGCATTTCGGGCATCAAGATGAACTCAAATGATAATGATGCAATGAGATGAAATGATGTACTCTCTGAGATGAACATTTTGATATGCTATATGCCCAAAACGGAGCTACGGATGCGGAGTTATAGCACGATGAACAGGAGCAAATTATTAGGGTTTCGGGGGTAAAAGTCAACCCTAAGATCTGGATCTAGATCTAGCCGGCTCGGATCCCGAGGATCACCGGGGCACTGTTCACCGAAGGGGAAGAAGCTCGTCGGAGCACGACGGGGAAGCGGGGACCAGCGTGGGCGCGGCCGGCGACGAGGCTCGTGAGGCGCGGCGGCGGCGGTGCGGCTCCGGCCGGCGAGGAGCTCCGCGAGGGCGGCGAGGGGCGGCGAGGGGCGGCCCGGCCGGCGATCGAGCGGCGCCTGACCTCGGCCGGCGACTGGCGTTGGGGAAGATGGGCGCGGGGAGGCGTCCTGGCGGCGGGGTCGGGCGGGGGAGGCGCGGCCCTGGTGCGGCGCGGAGGCGGCCACGGATGGGCCTGCGACGGATCCGGCGAAGTGGGGCTCAGTGCTGGCCACGTGGCGCTCCCTGAGTGGCTGGCAGGGGAGCGGACAATGTCCGTCGGTGCGGATTTTGTCCGGCGCGGCGCGGTGGACGAGGAGCTAGGTTTTCGGGAGGAAGGAGAAGAAGATTTTCGGGGGGTTCTTTATATAGAGGTAGAGGGAGCTAGGAGTGTCCAAATGAGGTGCGGTTTTCGGCCACGCGATCGTGATCGAACGCTCTAGATGATGGAGAGGGTTTAGGTGGGTTTTGGGACAAATTGGAGAGGTGTTGGGCTGCAACACACACGAGGCCTTTTCGGTCCCTCGGTTAACCGTTGGAGCATCAAACGAAGTCCAAATGGTACGAAACTTGACAGGCGGTCTACCGGTAGTAAACCAAGGCCGCTTGGCAAGTCTCGGTCCAATCCGGAAATGTTTAATCCCCACACACGAAAGAAAGGTAGAAATGACCACCGGAGGAGAACGAAGCGCCGGAATGCAAAACGGACAACGGGGAAAAAGCTCGAATGCATGAGACGAACACGTATGCAAATGCAATGCACATGATGACATGATATGAGATGCATGACAACGATAACAACACACGAAGACAAAAACCCGAACCCGAGAAAATAAAATAACTTAACACTGGAAACGGCAAGAGTTGGATTACAAATTAGGAAAATTATATCCGGAGTGTTACAAGTATGCACGGGAGTGGCAGACGTGAGGTTACCGGGATGAGCAGTCATGTGAGCAGTGGCGCTCGAGTCCATGTACCAGTCATCACCGCCACCATAGGAGCTCGGTGACGGGGCAGAGTGCAGGGCAGCGAGCAAGGCCGGGTCCCACGGCGGCGGCACCTGAGGATGGTAGGACCCTTCGTAGACCGGCGCGGGAGCAGCCCCGAAGACCGGAGCGGCGGCGCCATAGGCGGGCGCGGCCCCATAAGCCGGCGCGGCGGCGGCGCCATAGGCCGGCGTGGACTCGTAGGCCGGCGCAGGCGGGGGGGGGGGGGGGGGGGGGGCACCGTAGCCACTGTCAGTAACGGCATTCTGCATGGCGAATAGGGCCTGGTGGCCCACCGGGCGGGGCCCAAGGATGCCCGGAGCCGGAGCCCGAGGGACCGGCATGGAGTACGCGTGGACGACGCCGGTCCACGGGTTGGTGCCGTACGTCCATGGGGGAGTCACCTGCTGCTGCTGCTGACGAGGCCCCCCCGGCGCCTGTTGCTTCTTGCGGCCGCCCCCGCGGCGGTTGCCGTGGTGCCCGCCACCCGGCTGCTGTGGGGCAACGGGAGGGGCGGGAGGTGCGGGCGGGAGGGGGAAGTACCCCAGAGGAGCGGGGGGGGGGGGGGGGGGGGGGAGCCCCCCGGGGGGGGGGGGGGGGGGGGGGGGGGCGGCGGCTGCTGGCGCGGCGCGGGTGGGGCGGCCGGTGGAGGGGCTCCGCGTGAGGTGCCAGCGGCGAGGGCGTGGTGCTGCACGCGCTTCTTGGCCCCCTTCATCCGGCGCTCCTCCAATCTCAAGTATGCCACAAACTTGGGGAAGCAGGGCTCCGGCATCAAGGTGAGGGTGGAGGCGGCGTTGCCGAAGTCCTTGTTGAGGCCGGCGGTGTAACGCCCCGAGACCGATGTGCCAGGTGTCCTCCAGTTATTCGCTGTTGTTGCCTTATCATTACTTGCGTGTCATGCATTGCATATCATGTCATCATGTGCATTTCATTTGCATACATGTTCGTCTCATGCTTTCGAGCATTTTCCCCGTTGTTCGTTTTGCAATCCGGCGCTCCTATGTCACCCGGTGTCCCTTTCTACCTCTTTTCGTGTGCGGGTGTTAAACGTTTTCGGATTGGACCGAGACTTGTCATGCGGCCTTGGTTTACTACCGGTAGACCACCTGTCATGTTTCGTGCCATTTGGACTTCGTTTGATACTCCAACGGTTAACCGAGGGACCGAAAAGGCCTCGTGTGTGTTGCAGCCCAACACCCCTTCAAAGTGGCCCAAAACCCACTTATACCTGCTCCATCATCTAGAGCGTTCGATCACGATCGTGTGGCCGAAAACCGCACCTCATTTGGACTCTCCTAGATCCCTCTACCTATACATATGTGGCCTCCCTCGAAATTTTCGCGTAGCCTAACCCTAACCTTCGTCCTCCTTGCGCCGCCGGACACGCCCACCCAGCGGCCGGACATGTCCACCCCGTCCGGCCACGTCGCCCGACCAATGGCACTATGCCACGTCACCCCCGCCGCCGCTTCCCCCCACTCACGGTGCGCCACGTCACCAGCGACCCGCCCTCCTCTCTCCTCCGCCGTCGCGGGCCCGCGCGACCCAGATCCGGCCCGCGGGGCCCGAACCGCCGCCCGCCACTGCCAACCGCGCCCGTGCCTCCTCTTTCGCCGGCGCGCCTCGCCGCGCCTCCACGGCGCTGCCTCGCCGGCCGTGCTCCGCCGCCCCGCCGCGCTGCGAGTTCACCGCGCCGCCGCCCACTTCGGCTCCGCCCTCACCGGAGCGCCGCACCTCGACCGAGTGCTCCGGCGAGCGACCCGACCTCGCCAGCGACGACCTCCCTCCCCCCGGCGCTTCCCCGCAACTCCGGACGCCTCCTTCTCCGACTCCGGCGCGTCTCCGGCGAGAAGCTCCGGTCGGCCTCGAACCACGTGCAAATCTCAGATATGAAAATATCTCGGGGTTGACTTTTTCCCTCCTAACCCTTTTAATTTTGCATACTTTGGCATGCCATAACTTCCTCATCGTAGCTCCGATTCGTGCGTATAGCATATCAAATTGTTCGTCTCGAGGAGTACATCATTTCATCTCACTTCATCATTTTCATTTGAGCTCATCTTGATGACCGAAATGCTGTTGGAAGAGGGCTATGTGAGGAAAGTTGCAGATCTATTTCAGCAAATGACCTTTTGTCATTTTTGCCATGATTAATGTGTGCATGCTATGATCCTGAGCTCTACATGTGTTTTGTAGAATGCCATGTCATCTTTACAGAGGTGTATGCCATGTATTTGTGTGATATTCGTGGTGACTAGCACAAGCATGCAAAGTAGCGTAATCGTTGATGCTGATTTCAGGGACTTAGAATTTCACTAAAGTCCTTGTCCTGATTTTGTTGTTATGTCATATGTTCATGTTGTTTCCTAGTGATCCGTGCCTCTTTTGAGGATGATCAGTAAGGATGTTTTGTTAATATTGTGGTGCTCTATCCATCGATGTATTTGTTTGCAATTATGGAGCACTCTAGCTTGAGTCAATCGAGTTCTACTTTTGCTATAAAATGTTCCTGGCAGATTGTTAACATGTTTAGCAATTTTGCCGAGCTTGTTGTTGTTGTTCCGTGCATGCTATGTTGTTCTTGCCATGTCTTCTTCACGGGTGTATGCTTAGTTTGTCATGCCATGCTCTATAGTAAGTGCATCGAGCTCGTAAACATGCCTACTTGTTAATCTGTCTGCATGCTCCAGTTTTTTCACTAAGTCTGAATCTGCTTATGTTTTTGCTATGTTCACATGCTTGCAATTGTATTTTCTGATCCCTTTTGACTCATGGTCACTAAGGGACTTTTGTTATATGCTTAGAGTAGCTTCATGCCATGCCTTGTTTGCCATGATATGTTCCTGTAGCATGTAGTTTTCATGCCCTAAAGTTTTCTTCCTGATGATAAATTCCAGACTTGTGTTAATTTCACTAAGTTTGTAACCTGTTATCTTTTGCACTTTTGCCATGCTTGTTTGAGCTTGCTATTGTGTGAATTAGCTGTACATCAGTGTTCATCTTTTGTGAAGCATCATGAGTGTATCCCTACCATGTATTTTGTTGTCATGTTTGAGTGTTGTAGCATATTTATCTTGATGCATTTAGATGGCTACTTGCTGATTATCGCAGACCGGTCCCATATTTGTTTTGCTTGCCATTTCCAAACCGTGCATCCGATTCCGGTGATCTTTATATTGATTTCAACCGAAATTATCTCACCTTTCTAGTGGCACTCTTGGATTTCCATGTTTAGGACAGGTTCAATCATTCCTTTCCAAATCATGCATATGCATCACATACCGCATCCCGCATATCATGTCATGTTCTTGTGTTGGTTGTTTACTATGTTGTGTGCTTCTTTCCGGTGTTGCTTCTTCGGGTTGGTTCCGATAACGTCGCGTTTGTGAGGACCCGTTCGACTATGTTCGTTTGTCTTCTTCATGGACTCGTTCTTCTTCCTTGCGGGATTTCGAGCAATATGACCATACCCTCGAAATCACTTCTATCTTTGCTTGCTAGTTGCTCGCTCTTTTGCTATGCCTATGCTATGATACCTACCACTTGCTTATCATGCCTCCCATATTGTTGAGCCAAGCCTCTAACCCACCTTGTCCTAACAAACCGTTGTTTGGCTATGTTACCGCTTTGCTCAGCCCCTCTTATAGCGTTGTTAGTTGTAGGTGAAGATTGGAGCTTGTTCCATGTTTGGAACATGGTTATTTTGTTGGGATATCACAATATCTCTTATTATATTAATGCATCTATATACTTGGTAAAGGGTGGAAGGCTCGGCCTTGTGCCTGGTGTTTTGTTCCACTCTTGCCGCCCTAGTTTCCGTCATATCGGTGTTATGTTCCCGGTTTTTGCGTTCCTTACACGGTTGGGTTATAATGGGAACCCCTTGACAGTTCACCTTGAATAAAACTCCTCCAGCAAGGCCCAACATTGGTTTTACCATTCGCCACCTAGCCTTTTCTTTCCCTTGAGTCGGCCGGATCAAGGGTCATCTTTATTTAAACCCCCGGGCCAGTGCTCCTCTGAGTGTTGGTCCAACCTGTCAGCTGCCGGTGGCCACCAGGGGCAACTCTGGGCTGGCCTACCAGAACCTTGGACAATCCGGTGTGCCCTGAGAAAAAGATATGTGCAGCTCCTATCGGGATTTGTCGGCACATTCGGGCGGCTTTGCTGGACTTGTTTTACCATTGTCGAGGATGTCTTGTAACCGGGATGCCGAGTCTGATCGGATTGTCTTGGGAGAAGGAATATCCTTCGTTGACCATGGGAGCTTGTGATGGGCTAAGTTGGGACACCCCTACAAGGATTTGAACTTTCGATAGTCGTGCCTGCGGTTATGGGCAGATGGGAATTTGTTAATGTCCGATTGTAGAAAACCTGAAGTTGATCTTAATTCAAATACATCAACCGCGTGTGTAGCCGTGATGGTCTCTTCTCGGCGGAGTCCGGGAAGTGAACACGGTGTTGGAGTTATGCTTGACGTAGGTTGTTCTAGGATCACTTCTTGATCATAGATTTCTCGAATGTGCTTTGCCTTCTCTTCTCGCTCTCATTTGTGTATGTTAGCCACCAAATATGCTAGTCGCTTGCTGCAGCTCCACCTCATACCTTTTACCCTTCCTATAAGCTTAATTAGTCTTGATCGCGTGGGTGTGAGATTGCTGAGTCCCCGTGACTCACAGATACTTCCAAAACCAGTTTGCAGGTGCCGATGTTACCGAGCAGGTGACGCAACCAAGCTCAGGGAGGAGCTCGATGTATTGTGTGTATCTTTTTCCCTTATGTATTACATGGGTTGTGTGAATATTACCTCACTTGCGACATTGCTTTCAATGCGGTTATGCCTCTAAGTCGTGCTTCGACACGTGGGAGATATAGCCGCATCGTGGGCATTACAGGCGGTGAGCGTGCTGAGGAGGAGGTCGTCGTCCACCTTGGCTCCAATGTCACGGAGCTCGTCCGCCAACGTCTTCAGGCGGCGACAGTAGTCATCAATGGACTGTTCATCCTGGTGACAGTCAAAAAATTCCTGCTGCAAAAAACATGGCGTTGAAGCTTGTTGTCGGTGAAGAGGCCGTTCAGCTTGACCCACAGGGCGCGGCCGTCGTCGCCAGTGCTCACGACCGTGTGGAACAAGTCCTTGGAGATGGTGGTGAAGAACCACCGGATGATCGTGGCGTCGATCGCGGTTCACTCGGCGTCATCCACCATGGCGCGGGAGTCCACGATGCCATCCACGTGGTCCATGAGATTATTCTCGCGGAAGAGCAGCGTGAAGTACGTCTTCCACGCGAAGTACGTGGAGTTGGAGGCGTCGAGGATGACATTGACGCGTGCGTGGACGTTGATGTCGCAGATTTCGGCGGGGTCGACGGCGAAGGGGTTGGAGTAGGTGGAGGCATTGGACGACATGGCAGCGGGATCATGGGAGGGAGGCGGCGACACGGCTGAAGAGGAGCGGCACGGCGGCGGGAGGTAGGCGGCGCGGCGGGGAGGGGCGGTGCGGCGTGGGGAAGGAGGCGCGCGGTGGAGGGAGGGCGCACGGGAAGGAGAGGTGGAGACGCCGGCGGTGGCGGGGAATCGCGGCGGCGGCGGCGGCCCGAGGCGGCGGCTAGGGTTAGCGGAAGCTGGAAGATCGACTTGCGATAGATACCATGTAGAGAATGATTTGGTGCATCGATAATTAATTGATCGTGTACTAGGCACGTATATATAGGTACAAGGGGTGCGACCGGTATCTTGTCTCCTAAGATACACATACATACAGAGGGAGACAGATACAACCGGTACTGCATACAGGACCCAGACCTATGTACATGTACACATATTCAACAAAGACTACTACCGTCGATGCATATACTCTAGTACACTTTTTTTTTCTTACTTGCATATATACTACTAGCTCCTAAGGGTTTTGTTTTCTTTGAGAAATCATGGGATATTACTTTACGATGCTCATGTCATATACCCATGATCAAACGCCAACCAAAGATTCCGACGAAGACGTTCTTATTTATTGTGAAACAACAGGTTGGATCTCTAGTTTGTGGAAAAGACCACAAGGTTATCAGGCCAAAGAAGACGTTCAGGCTATGTGTTAGTGACGAGTATGGAACGAGGGCTTTGGCTAAACCTGCAGCTATACTGAAATCAACGGCACTGCGCCATGAATTGGAGCTTTGTAACGAGAGATGGAGGATTTTTGCCTGGATTCATGTGTGGTTGATCAATTCATGGCCGGTTTATATAGAAAATTACGGAATCATTGGAAAATTGTCATGCACGATAAAGAGGGCAATTGCAAAGTACAGAGAGCACCGTTTTGAAACTGGATTATTTTATTTCGTCCCGGACGAAAAACACTTGACATTCACAGTTAGCAGTTACCTCTACGGAGATGATGAGTTCTTAAAAGATCTGTCGAGGAAAAAGAGACTAGAGCGCATCATGAGAGAGAAAAACCAGGAGTTACACAAGTGTTCTACACGTGTTTCCGAATCTTACGTATCAGAGTACATAAATATTTCTTTCATAGCTGTTAGAACATTGAGATTGTGTGGCATGGGATATTTGTTTTACTTGGTGCTTGTGATCTCCTTAGTTTTGGCGATTGTATATCTATGAAAGATCGTTGTTTCCTTGTTGACCTGCTACCACATTTGCCATAAGGCGTGAGTCATATATTTTTTTCCTTATGGATTTGCTAACAGTTGTAACTCTAATTTTTTTTTCTCCGGTGATGCAACGGCCACGACAACCTCCTCAATCTCATGGCAACGGTTGCCACGCCCGCCCAGGTGGCGGTCATGACCTCATGCTCTTTGGGGAGGCCACGTCGCTTATGGGCAAACCTAATGAATTACCCATCCTCCTCTTTGGCTAGGATCTGGTGTTCATGGTGGATATCCTGAATTATCTTGCGTGCGTCCGGGAAACTGAAATGCCCATACGAAGGTGCTTAACTTCGTCTAATATTCATTGACAACTCTGTGATGATAGGGGACCTTCCTCTTCCTCCATCCTGGTAGCTGTCGTCTCTGCCGAGTAAGGGAAAGTTTGGCTTGGCCGCTTGACTCCATCTTGAACCACGACCACGCGAATCATTGCTCGGTCCATGATGTTTCGATTTCCCCGAGTATGTTTGATCTTTGGTTCTCTACTATTAGTGGAGAGTTTCGTTCTATGGCCTCCACCTCCCATCAACCCGTTTGATCTAGATTTTTAGTCTTTCTCCCCTTAAATCTGACTCACTTTGTTCCACCCTCCCCATTGGTTGTTCAATTTTCTTCCCATCACTCCTTTGTCCAACTACCCACATACAACCTCCTTCCTCCACGATAGAGCATGTAAATCCTTCATCTCGAATTGTATACTTTATCAAGCTAAAATTATTTTGTGTAATCTCTAAGAGAGGGTATAAAGATCATTTAAAGAGTAAATAGTTCTTCACATGCATTCTATTACTAACTCCACACACATGCTTGCGGATGACACAAGCTCAGAAACTGTCCACTAGCATGTCACTGCAATAATTTGAGGAACACTGAGAAGCCCATCTATATTGGCTCAAAAACATATGTAGATGGAGCCGCACGCTATGCACTGACGATCCCCATGCTCGCATTCGCAGACACCACTGAGATCGACTCTTCATCGACAGCGCCGACGTGGACGACTTGGAGCTCAACCTCGTCAAGGGTCGTGGGCAGCAACGGCTTTCTTTTCCACAAGAATATGATCAAGGGGCCAGTGGCCGTTTTGTCATCGTCCTTGGTGTTAGAAGGGATAGAGGGATTGGTGGAATAGTTGATTGATTTATTATTGAGCCTCAAGTGCGAGTATATATTGAGTACAAGACTTGGAGGGCAAGAAGCCTCTCCTGGAGATAAGGTAGGAGACGGATTCCAAACCCTAGAGTACCAAATACATGTATCCTGTTGGGGAACACAATAATTTCAAATTTTCCATACGCACATGCAAGATCCATCTAGGTGATGCATAGCAACGAGAGGGGAGAGTGTTGTCCACGTACCCTCGTAGACCGTAAGCGGAAGCGTTATGACAACGCGGTTGATGTAGTCGTACGTCTTCACGATCCGACCGATCCTAGCACCGAAGGTATGACACCTCCGTGATCTGCACACGTTCAGCTCGGTGACGTCCCACGAACTCTAGATCCAGCTGAGTGTCAGGGGAGAGCTTCGTCAGCACGACGGCGTGATGACGGTGATGATGAAGTTACCGACGCAGGGCTTCGCCTAAGCACTACAACAATATGACCGAGGTGGAAATCTATGGAGGGGGGCACCACACACGGCTAGGAGATCAACTTTTGTGTCTATGGGGTGCCCCCTCCCCTGTATATAAAGGAGTGGAGGAGGGGAGGGCCGGCCCTCTCTATGGCGCGCCCTAGGGGGAGTCCTACTCCCACCGGGAGTAGGATTCCCCCCTTTCCCTAGATGGAGTAGGAGAGAAGGAAGGGGGAGAGAGGGAAGGAAGGGGAGGGGCCCACCAAATTCGGATTGGGCTAGCGGGGCGCGCCCTCCACCTTGCCCTTCCTCTCCTCTATTCCACTAAGGCCCAATAAGGCCCATATACTCCACGGGGGGTTCCGGTAACCCCCCGGTACTCCGGTAAATGACTCACCCGAAACCATCCCGATGTCCAAACATAGGCTTCCAATATATCGATCTTTATTTCTCGACCATTTCGAGACTCCTTGTCATGCCCGTGATCACATCCGGGACTCCGAACAACCTTCGGTACATCAAAACACATAAACTCATGATACCGATCGTCACCGAACGTTTAAGCGTGCGGACCCTACGGGTTTGAGAACTATGTAGACATGACCGAGACTCATCTCCTGTCAATAACCAATAGCGGAACCTGGATGCTCATATTGGTTCCTATATTCTACGAAGATCTTTATCGGTCAAACCGCATAACAACATACATTGTTCCCTTTGTCATCGGTATGTTACTTGCCCGAGATTCGATCGTCGGTATCTGAATACCTAGTTCAATCTCGTTACCGGCAAGTCTCTTTACTCGTTCCGTAATGCAACATCCCATAACTAACTCATTAGTCACATTGCTTGCAAGCCTTATGTGCATTACCGAGAGGGCCCATATACACCTCTCCGATACTCGGAGTGATAAATCCTAATCTCGATCTATGCCAACTCAACAAACATCATCGGAGACACCTGTAGAGCATCTTTATAGTCACCCAGTTACGTTGTGACGTTTGGTAGAACACTAAGTGTTCCTCAGGTATTCGGGAGTTGCATAATCTCATAGTCATAGGAACATGTATAAGTTATGGAGAAAGCAATAGCAATAAACTAAACGATCAAAGTGCTAAGCTAATGGATGGGTCAAGTCAATCACATCATTCTCTAATGATGTGATCCCGTTCATCAAATGACAACTCTTTGTCCATGGCTAGGAAACTTAACCATCTTTGATTAACGAGCTAGTCAAGTAGAGTCATACTAGTGACACTCTGTTTGTTTATGTATTCACACATGTACTAAGTTTCCAGTTAATAAAACTCTAGCATGAATAATAAACATTTATCATGATATAAGGAAATATAAATAACAACTTTATTATTGCCTCTAGGGCATATTTCCTTCAGTCTCCCACTTGCACTAGAGTCAATAATCTAGATTACATTGTAATGATTCTAACACCCATGGAGTCTTGGTGCTGATCATGTTTTGCTCGTGGGAGAGGCTTAGTCAACGGGTCTGCAACATTCAGATCCATATGTATCTTGCAAATCTCTATGTCTCCCTCCTTGACTTGATTGCTGATGGAATTGAAGTGTCTCTTGATGTGCTTGGTTCTCTTGTGAAATCTGGATTCCTTTGCCAAGGCAATTGCACCAGTATTGTCACAAAAGATTTTCATTGGACCCGATGCACTAGGTATGACACCTAGATCGGATATGAAATCCTTCATTTGCTGCTTCCGAAGCAGCTATGTACTCCGCTTCACACGTAGATCTTACCACGACGCTCTGTTTGGAACTGCACCAACTGGCAGCTCCACCGTTTAATAAAAATACATATCCGGTTTGTGACTTAGAGTCATCCGGATCAGTGTCAAAGCTTGCATCGACGTAACCGTTTACGACGAGCTCTTTGTCACCTCCATAAACGAGAAATATATCCTTAGTCCTTTTCAGGTATTTCAGGATGTTCTTGACCCTGTCCAGTGATCCACTCCTGGATTACTTTGGTACCTCCCTGCTAAACTAATAGCAAGGCACACATCAGGTCTGGTACATAGCATTACATACATGATAGAACCTATGGCTGAAGCATAGGGAATGACTTTCATTTTCTCTCTATCTTCTGCAGCGGTCGGTCATTGAGTTTGACTCAACTTCACACCTTGTAACACAGGCAAGAACCCTTTCTTTGCTTGATCCATTTTGAACTTCTTCAAAACTTTATCAAGGTATGTGCTTTGTGAAAGTCCAATTAAGCATCTTGATCTATCTCTATAGATGTTGATGTCCAATATATAAGCAGCTTCACCGAGGTCTTTCATTGAAAAATTCTTATTCAAGTATCCTTTTATGCTATTCAGAAATTTAGTATCATTTCCGATCAGCAATATGTCATCTACATATAATATCAGAAATGCTACAGAGCTCCCACTCACTTTCTTGTAAATACAGGCTTCTCCAAAAGTCTGTATAAAACCATATGCTTTGATCACACTATCAAAGCATATATTCCAACTCCGAGAGGCTTGAACGAGTCCATAAATGGATCGCTGGAGCTTGCACATTTTGTTAGCACCTTTTGGATCGATAAAACCTTCTGGTTGCATCGTATACAACTCTTCTTTAAGATATCCATTAAGGAATGCACTTTTGACATCCATTTGCCAAATTTCATAATCATAAAATGCGGCAATTGCTAATATGATTCGGACGGACTTAAGCATCGCTATGGGTGAGAAGGTCTCATCGTAGTCAACTCCTTGAACTTGTCGAAAACCTTTTGCAACAAGTCGAACTTTGTAGACAGTAACATTACCGTGAGCGTCAGTCTTCTTCTTGAAGAACCATTTATTCTCTATGGCCTGCCGATCATTGGGCAAGTCAACCACAGTCCACACTTTGTTCTCATACATGGATCCCATCTCAGATTTCATGGCCTCAAGCCATTTTGCGGAATCTGGGCTCATCATCGCTTCCTCATAGTTCGTAGGTTCGTCATGGTCAAGTAGCATGACCTCCAGAATAGGATTACCGTACCACTTTGGTGTGTATCTTATTCTGGTTGACCTACGAGGTTCGGTAGTAACTTGATCTGAAACTGATTGGTGTAGGAATCATTAGCTTCCTCACTTACTGTTGTAGGAATCACTAGAACTGATTTCTGTGATGAACTACTTTCCAATAAGGGAGTAGGTACAATTACCTCATCAAGTTCTACTTTCCTCCCACTCACTTCTTTTGAGAGAAATTCCTTCTATAGAAAGGATCCATTCTTAGCAACAAATATCTTGCCTTCAGATCTTTGATAGAAGGTGTACCCAAAAGTCTCCTTTGGGTATCCTATGAAGACACATTTCTCCGATTTGGGTTCGAGCTTATCAGGTTGAAGCTTTTTCACATAAGCATCGCAACCCTAAACTTTAAGAAACGACAACTTGGGTTTCTTGCCAAACCACGGTTCATAAGGTGTCGTCTCAACGGAGTTCGATGGTGCCCTATTTAACATGACTGCAGCCGTCTCTAAATCATAACCCCAAAACGATAGAGGTAAATCAGTAAGAGACATCATAGATCGCACCATATCTAATAAAGTTCGGTTACGACGTTCGGACACACCATTACGCTGTGGTGTTCCAGGTGGCATGAATTGCGAAACTATTCCACATTGTTTCAAATGAAGACCAAACTCATAACTCAAATATTCTCCTCCACAATCATATCGTAGAAACTTAATTTTCTTGTTACGATGATTTTCCACTTTACTCTGAAATTCTTTGAACTTTTCAAATGTTTCAGACTTATGTTTCATCAAGTAGATATACCATATCTGCTTAAATCATCTGTGAAGGTAAGAAAATAACGATACCCGCCACGAGCATCAACACTCATTGGACCGCATACATCAGTATGTATTATTTCCAACAAGTCTGTTTCTCGCTCCATTGTTCCAGAGAACGGAGTCTTAGTCATCTTGCCCATGAGGCATGGTTCGCAAGCATCAAGTGATTCATAATCAAGTGATTCCAAAAGTCCATCAGCATGGAGTTTCTTCATGCGCTTTACACCAATATGACCTAAACGACAGTGCCACAAATAAGTTACACTATCATTTTTAAACTTATATCTTTCGGCTTCAATACTATGAACATGTGTATCGCTACTATCAAGATTTAGTACAAAGTAAAAGTAGACCACTCATCAAGGGTGCATGAACATAAAAGATATTACTCATATAAATAGAACAACCATTATTCTCTGATTTAAGTGAATATCTGTCTCGCATTAAACAAGATCCAGATATAATGTTCATGCTCAGTGCTGGCAGCAAATAACAATTATTTAGGTCTAAAACTAATCTCGAAGGTAGATGTAGAGGTAGCATGCCAACGGTGATCACATCGACTTTGGAACCATTTCCCACACTCATTGTCACCTCGTCCTTAGCCAATCTTTGCTTAATTCGTAGCCCCTATTTCGAGTTCCAAATATTAGCAATATAACCAGTACCAAATATCCAGGCGCTACTGCGAGCATTAGTAAGGTACATATCAATAACATGCATATCAAATATACCTTTCACTTTGCTATCCTTCTTTTCCACCAAATACTTGGGGTAGTTTCGCTTCCAGTGACCAGTCCCTTAGGTCCAGACTTGGGCTTCTTCACTTGAGCATCAACTTGCTTACCATTATTCTTGATGTTCCTTTCTTCCTTGTACCTTTTTTCTTGAAACTAGCGGTCTTGTTGACCATCAACACTTGATGCTCCTTCTTGATTTCTACCTCCACAGCCTTTAGCATTGCGAAAGCTCGGGAATTGTTTTATCCATCCCTTGCATATTAGTTCATCACGAAGCTCTTGTAGCTTTGTGGCAGTGATTGAAGAACTCTGTCAGTGACACTATCATCAGGAAGATTAACTCCCAGCTGAGTCAAGTGGTTGTGGTACCCAGACATTCTGAGTATATGTTCACTGACAGAACTATTCTCCTCCATTTTGCAGCTGTAGAACTTATTGGAGACTTCATATCTCTCAATCCGGACATTTGCTTGAAATATTAACTTCAACTCCTGGAACATCTCATATGCTCCATGACATTCAAAACGTCGTTGAGGTCCCGGTTCTAAGCCATAAAACATGGCACACTAAACTATCGAGTAGTCATCAGCTTTGCTCTGCCAGACGTTCATAACATCTGGTGTTGCTCCTGCAGCGGGTTTGTTACCTAGTGGTGCTTTGAGGACGTAATTCTTCTATGTAGCAATGAGGATAATCCTCAAGTTACGGACCCAGTCCGTGTAGTTGCTACCATCATATTTCAACTTAGCTTTCTCTAGGAACGCATTAAAATTCAACGGAACAACAGCACGGGCCATCTATCTACAATAACATAGACATGTAAAATACTATTAGGTACTAAGTTCATAATAAATTAAAGTTCAATTAATCATATTACTTAAGAACTCCCACTGTCGGTGTCAAAACCGGCGGATCTCGGGTAGGGGGTCCCGAACTGTGCATCTAAGGCGGATGGTAACAAGAGGCAGGGGACACAATGTTTACCTAGGTTCAGGCCCACTTGATGGAGGTAATACCCTACGTCCTGCTTGATTGTTCTTGATGATATTAGTATTACAAGAGTTGATCTACCACGAGATTGTAGAGGCTAAACCCTAGAAGCTAGCCTATGGTATGATTGCATGTTTTCCTACGGACTAAACCCTCCGGCTTATATAGACACCGGAGGGGGCTAGGGTTACACAGAGTCAGTTACAAGGGAGGAGATCTACATATCCGTATTGCCTAGCTTGCCTTCCACGCCAAGGAAAGTCCCATCTGGACATGGGACGAAGTCTTCAATCTTGTATCTTCATAGTCCAACAATCTGACCCAAGGATATAGTCCGGCTGTCCGGAGACCCCCTAATCCAGGACTCCCTCAGTAGCCCCTGAACCAGGCTTCAATGACGATGAGTCTGGCGTGCAGTATTGTCTTCGGCATTGCAAGGCGGGTTCCTCCTTTGAATACTCCATAGAAGATTTTGAACACCAGAATAGTGTCCGGCTCTACAAAACAAGTTCCACATACTACCGTAGAGAGAATAATGTTTCCACAAATCTAATCTGCTGACGTGTTCTGGCAGGACGACGTCATGTCATGGCTCGGTCATTATTCGAACCGTTTTTCTCAACCAGCACCGCACATATTGCCAGGCGGTTTTCTTGACACGTATTGTCAAAGCAGAGATCGTGTCCCCCCTCATTACGGGATTCTCATCAACACGGACGTGGGTAACCCACTCGTGCCAGTTGGCATGATTCCTCAATTTTAGGCAAGTCCGAAACGGCCGCGAGGAGGACGCTTGATATTTACCCTCTTTATAAGGAGGCCAAGGCCTGTCCTTTCTTCCTCTCGTGTTCAATCGAATCCTCCCCCCGCCTCGAGTTCCAACACCCAAAGCTTAGGTCAGGCGCTTCGGACCTTCAACCATGTCCGGATCCAACCTCCAGGGTCGGTGGATGCCTTCCTCTGTCATAGAGGAGGACATCAAGAAGCTGAGAGAGGCTAGGTATCTGACCGCCAAAATCTCGCACAGGCTGCCCGCCCAAGGGCAGGTCATCCCGACTCCCGAATCCAACGAGAGTGTTGTGTTCGTCTCTCTCTTCCTCCGAGGGCTAGGCCTCGCTCTGGACCCCTTTGTTAGGGGGCTCATGTTCTATTATGGGCTGGATTTCCATGATCTGGCCCCGGATTCCCTCCTTCACATCTTGTAGTTCATCGTCATATGTGAGGCCTTCCTCCGCATTACCCCACACTTCGGCCTGTGGCTCAAGGCCTTCAATGTACAACCGAAGATGATCGAGGGGAGACATGCATAGTGCAGAGGTGCTATAATAAGCAGGAATACTGATGTCCTATGGCCAGAGGGTTCCTTTCCAGAGGTGTCTAGTTTATGGCAGCGGGAGTGGTTCTATGTCACCGCTCCTAGAAGTACCAAGTGGGTAGCCGCCCCTACCTTTCGCTTGGGCGCCCCACCACAACTAACGTCATGGATCAGCAAGGGGCTAAATTGGGGGTCCAGTAAGAGATGTGCCTATATTGCAGGGTCGCTTCTGAGAGCTCATTGAGAGAGGCGTCAACCTAGTCACGGTGATGCAGGTCATGCTAGTTCGCCAGGTCCCGCCTTGCAAACGTAGACCTCTCCGTTTGTGGGAGTTCAACCCGGAGGGACCGCGAATCATTCAGCACTTCCTCGGCATGACGCTCGAGGAGATGTACAAGTTGTTCTTCGGACCACAAATAAAGTGTCCGGACACCACCGAGGATGCGGGTCTGAGCTGTAATCGCCCGCATACCCAAGTAAGTAATCCCACGGCCGAACACACTGTTTCTCTTATTTATCACAACATCATTCTGAGAAGTCGCTCTTTGACTAGGACTGGATAACAAAGGCGAAGCTGATCAGGTGTTCGGCCCCCCTTCCCGAGGGCTTGGCCAATCCAGTACTAGACAGAATGCTGGAACCGACGCCTTATCAGGTGCCCTCGAAGGAAGACAAATGGGGGAACAGAGAGGCCGAAAGCGAGCCTCACTCGCCACTCGCCCCAACCGGGGGAATGGGCGCCTCCGCGAAGGAGGATAACCAGGGAGAAGAATCTGACATTCCCTCTCCCCGAGGAAGGAAGAGGACCACCTCTGAAGATCCAGAAACAAAGGTTTCCAAACAGGGGAAGAAATATTCTCCAGAGGGTCCTATCTTGGGAGGTACTCTTGCCGCACAGTGTCCGCAGGGGAATCAGCCCTCTACCGAGTTGTAAGTAACCAAAAAGTACTTAGTGGTGAAGATATCCTACCTTATGTCTGAAGACAATAACCGAAGCTTATATCTTGTAGTTCGGATTGTAGCCCTTCTCGACAGAGTTTGTCTTTGGGGGATCTTCTTCCGGAGATGATGGAGAGTGAAACACCTCCCCCTGCCACCCCGCCTCATGAGGCGGGCGACCCTGAAGTGTCGTCGCAGAGGGTTTCTCCTGATCCGTCAAGGCCAGAGGGTAACCCCTTGGCCACCCGGAGTCCTCAGTATTCGGCTCCTAAAGAGAGCAATGGAAAGAGTCCGAAACCGTACAGTATGCAGTCGGACGCACTGAAGGATCTTCTGGAGCAAGCGGCCATCTCAGAAGCACATCGTACGCTAATGGGTATGGTAATTGAAAGGATTTTATCTGCTGAAAGCGGATTTCATGAAGCTTTTATGAGTCTGCTGCGAGGCTTTGAGGTACGTGAAATAGTGTGTTTTTGATAGTACCGCACATGTTAGGTGTGACCTATGCAGATAGTAGCCCCTAAGACTCTGGTTGCCGTCGAAAACGGCGGCGAACAGAGGATCATAGTCCCAGGTAATAATCGGACCGCCTTTATGTGCAGGTGGCTGAAGCTCCGGTGGCCAGTCGGACTGATGGGTTTGCCAAGCTAAAGCGGCAACTTGATGCATGATACGTCTCCAACATATCTATAATTTTTGACTGCTCCATGCTATATTATCTACTGCTTTGGACATTATTGGCCTTTATTATCCACTTTTATATTATTTTTGGGACTAACCTATTAACCGGAGGCCCGGCCCAGAATTATTGTTTTTTGGCTGTTTTAGGGTTTGAAGAAAAGGAATATCAAACGGAGTTCAAACGGAATGAAACCTTCAGGAACGTGATTTTCTCAACGAACAAGACCCAGGAGACTTGGACCCTACGTCAAGACACAAAAGAGGAGGCCACGAGGTAGGGAGGCATGCCTACCCCCCCCAGGCGCGCCCTCCACCCTCGTGGGCCCCCTGTTGCTCAATCGACGTACTCCTTCCTCCTATATATACCTACGTACCCCCAAACGATCAGATACGGAGCCAAAACCCTAATTCCACCGCCGCAACTTTCTGTATCCACGAGATCCCATCTTGGGGCCTGTTTCGGAGCTCCGCCAAAGGGGGCATCGATCACGGAGGGCTTCTACATCAACACCATAGCCCCTCCGATGAAGTGTGAGTAGTTTACCTCAGACCTACGGGTCCATAGTTAGTAGCTAGATGGCTTCTTCTCTCTTTTTGGATCTCAATACAATGTTCTCCCCCTCTCTTGTGGAGATATATTCGATGTAATCTTCTTTTTGCGGCGTGTTTGTTGAGACTGATGAATTGTGGGTTTATGATCAAGTCTATCTATGAACAATATTTGAATCTTCTCTGAATTCTTTTATGTATGATTGGTTATCTTTGCAAGTCTCTTCGAATTATCAGTTTGGTTTGGCCTACTAGATTGATCTTTCTTGCAATGGGAGAAGTGCTTAGCTTTGGGTTCAATCTTGCGGTGTCCTTTCCCAGTGACACTAGGGGCAGCAAGGCACATATTGTATTGTTGCCATCGAGGATAACAAGATGGGGTTTTCATCATATTGCATGAGTTTATCCATCTACATCATGTCATCTTTCTTAAGGCGTTACTCTGTTTTCATTAACTTAATACTCTAGATGCATGCTGGATAGCAGTAGATGAGTGGAGTAATAGTAGTAGATGCAGGCAGGAGTTGGTCTACTTGTCTCGGACGTGATGCCTATATACATGATCATACCTAGATATTCTCATAACTATGCTCAATTCTGTCAATTGCTCACCAATAATTTGTTCACCCACCGTAGAATACTTATGCTCTCGAGAGAAGCCACTAGTGAAACCTATGGCCCCCAGGTCTATCTTCATCATATTAATCTACCAGTACTTAGTTATTTCCTTTTGCTTTTACTTTGCTTTTATTTTACTTTGCATCTTTATCATAAAAATACCAAAAATATTATCTTATCATATCTATCAGATCTCACTCTCGTAAGTGGCCGTGTAGGGATTGACAACCCCTTAACGCGTTGGTTGCGAGGATTTATTTGTTTTGTGCAGGTACGAGGGACTCGCATGTAGCCTCCTACTGGATTGATACCTTGGTTCTCAAAAACTGAGGGAAATACTTACTCTACTTTGCTGCATCATCCCTTCCTCTTCGGGGAAAACCAACGTAGCATTCAAGAGGTAGCAAGAAGGATTTCTGGCGCCGTTGCCGGGGAGGTCTACGCAAAAGTAAACATACCAAGTACCCATCACATACCCTTATCTCCCGCATTGCATTATTTGCCATTTTCCTCTCATTTTCCTCTCTTACATTATTTGCCATTTGCCTCTCGTTTTCCTCTCCCCCACTTCACCCTTGCCAGTTTTATTCGCCCTCTCTTTCCGTTCGCTTTTTCTTCGCTTGTTTGCTTGTGTGTTGGATTGCTTGCTTGTCACGATGGCTCAAGATAATACTAAATTGTGTGACTTTTCCAATACCAACAATAATGATTTTATTAGCACTCCGATTGCTCCTCTTACCGATGCTGAATCTTGTGAAATTAATACTGCTTTGCTGAATCTTGTCATGAAAGATCCGTTTCTGGCCTTCCTAGTGAAGATGCCGCTACCCATCTAAACAACTTTGTTGATTTGTGTGATATGCAAAATAAGAAAGATGTGGATAATGATATTGTTAAACTTAAGCTATTTCCGTTTTCGCTTAGAGATCGTGCTAAAGCTTGGTTTTCGTCTTTGCCTAAAAATAGTATTGATTCATGGAATAAGTGCAAAGATGCTTTTATCTCTAAGTATTTTCCTCCCGCTAAGATCATCTCTCTTAGAAACGATATTATGAATTTTAAGCAACTTGATCATGAACATGTTGCACAAGCTTGGGAGAGGATGAAATTAATGATACGTAATTGCCCTACACATGGTTTGAATTTATGGATGATTATACAAAAATTATGCCGGATTGAATTTTGCTTCTAGAAATCTTTTAGATTCGCGCGGGAGGCACTTTTATGGAAATCACTTTAGGAGAAGCTACCAAACTCCTAGATAATATTATGGTTAATTATTCTCAATGGCACACTGAAAGATCTACTAGTAAAAAGGTGCATGCAATTGAAGAGATTAATGTTTTGAGTGGAAAGATGGATGAACTTATGAAATTGTTTGCTAATAAGAGTGCTCCTACTGATCCTAATGATATGCCTTTGTCTACTTTGATTGAGAATAATAATGAATCTATGGATGTGAATTTTGTTGGTAGGAACAATTTTGGTAACAACGCGTATAGAGGTAATTTTAATTCTAGGCCGTTTCCTAGTAATTCCTCTAATAATTATGGTAATTCCTACAACAATTCTTATGGAAATTATAATAAGATGCCCTCTGATTTTTAATCTAAGTATTAAAGAATTTATTAGTTCGCAAAAGAGTTTCAATGCTTTGATTGAAGAAAAATTGCTTAAGATTGATGAGTTGGCTAGGAACATGGATAGAATTTCTCTTGATGTTGATTCTTTGAAACTTAGATCTATTCCACCTAAGCATGATATCAATGAGTCTCTCAAAGCCATGAGAATTTCCATTGATGAGTGCAAAGAAAGAACCACTAGGATGCGTGCTAAGAAAGATTGCTTTGTGAAAGCGTGTTCTTCTAGTTTTCATGATAATAAAGATGAAGATCTAAAAGTAATTGATGTGTCCCCTATTAAATCCTTGTTTTGCAATATGAATCTTGATAATGATGGGACTGGAGATGAGTCAACTTTAGTTAGAAGGCGTCCCAAAAATTCGGAGTTTTTAGATCTTGATGCAAAAATTGGTAAAAGTGGGATTGAAGAGGTTAAAACTTTAGATAGCAATGAACCCACTATCTTGGATTTCAAGGAATTTAATTATGATAATTGCTCTTTGATAGATTGTATTTCCTTGTTGCAATCCGTGCTAAATTCTCCTCATGCTTATAGTCAAAATAAAGCTTTTACTAAACATATCGTTGATGCTTTGATGCAATCTTACGAAGAAAAACTTGAGTTGGAAGTTTCTATCCCTAGAAAACTTTATGATGAATGGGAACCTACAATTAAAATTAAAATTAAAGATAATGAATGCTATGCTTTGTGTGATTTGGGTGCTAGTGTTTCCACGATCCCAAAAACTTTGTGTGATTTGCTAGGTTTCCGTGAATTTGATGATTGTTCTTTAAACTTGCACCTTGCGGATTCCACTATTAAGAAACCTATGGAAGAATTAATGATGTTATTATTGTTGCAAATAGGAATTATGTGCCCGTAGATTTCATTGTTCTTGATATAGATTGCAATCCTTCATGTCCTATTATTCTTGGTAGACCTTTCCTTAGAACGATTGGTGCAATTATTGATATGAGGAAGGGAATATTAGATTCCAATTTCCGTTAAAGAAGGGCATGGGAAATTTCCTAGAAATAAAATTAAATTACCATATGAATCTATTATGAGAGCCACTTATGGATTGCCTACCAAGATGGCAATACCTAGATCTATCTTCACTTTTATGCCTAGCTAGGGGCGTTAAACGATAGCGCTTGTTGGGAGGCAACCCAATTTTATTTTTATTCCTTGCTTTTTGCTCCTGTTTAGTAATAAATAATTTATAGCCTCTGTTTTGGTTGTGTTTTTTGTGTTTAATTAGTGTTTGTGCCAAGTAGAACCGTTGGGAAGACTTGGGGAAAGTCTTTTGAATCTTGCTGTAAAAAACAGAAACTTTAGCGCTCACGAGAATTGCTGCCATTTTTATTGGAGAGTTCTATTTAGTTAATTATTTTTGTAGATGATTAATAGATAAATTCCTCACGTCCAGAAATTTATTTTAGAATTTTTGGGGTTCCAGAAGTTTGCGTTAGTTACAGATTACTACAGACTGTTCTGTTTTTGACAGATTCTGTTTTTTCGTGTGTTGTTTGCTTATTTTGATGAATCTATGGCTAGTAATGAGTTTATAAACCATAGAGAAGTTGGAATACAGTAGGTTTAACACCAATATAAATAAATAATGAGTTCATTACAGTACCTTGAAGTGGTGTTTTGTTTTCTTTCGCTAACGGAGCTCATGAGATTTTCTGTTAAGTTTTGTGTTGTGAAGTTTTCAAGTTTTGGGTAAAGATTTGATGGATTATGGAACAAGGAGTGTGCCTAAGCTTGGGTATGCCCCGTAATCCCAAGCTATTATCCAATAATGAGCAACCAACTAAGCTTGGGGATGCCCCCAAGTGGCATCCCCGCTTTCTTCCAACAACTATCGGTATTTTACTCGAAACTATATTTTTATTCATCACATGATATGTGTTTTGCTTGGAGCGTCTTGTATGATATGTGTCTTTTCTTGTTTTATTTTGTGTTTTAAGTTATCAATCCTTTCTAGACACACCTACTTGAGAAAGCCAAAATTATATCATGACTTGTTAGAATTGCTCTCTATGCTTCACTTAAATCTTTTATGAGCTAGGACTTGCTCTAGTGCTTCACTTATATCTTTTTGAGCACAGTGTGCTTTGTTATTTTGAAGAAATATTCTTTTGCTTCACTTAGATTTGTTTGAGAGTTAGTAAAATTTTCAATAAATTCTCTCTTGCTTCACTTAAATTATTTTGAGAGAAAGAAAATTTGTTATGCTCATGATCGTCACTTATATTTGTTCGAGCTTATGAAAAGCTACACATGAAAATTAGTGCCAAAGTGATAGATATCCAAGAAGGATAAATAAAAAGAAAATGTCATGAAGATCATTGGACAAAATAAACTTGATTCTTAGTAATAGTTTTGAGATATGATGATGTGATATGTGAGCCATCTAGATGAGTAATTATGCTTTAGTAGGAATATTGGTGTTAAGGTTTGTGATTCCCTATGCATGCACGAAAGTTAATAATCATGCAATGAAAATTATATCCTACTTGTGGTGCATTATTCGGTGTTAATTATGCTTAATACTTGCTTATGAGATTATTCGTTTCTTGGTTGGTCGCTTCTCAATATTTTTGCTAGCCTTCATTTTGCACTAAGTGTTGGGGATATTACTGCTGGGCGTAAACCGGCCTATCTGGGCCGGGTCAACTTCATCAGTAGTTCCAGAAGTGATAAAGCCCAAGAAGGCAGATGAGGGCCTAAGGCCCGTAGCCGGTTCAAGACTTGTAGCGGTAAACCGGAATTTGTATATAAACTTGTATTGTAAGTTAGGAATAAGGAGAGACCAACCCGGATACGAATATCGACCGGTGTTGGGACTCTGTGAACCGACGGGTGTCACCCGTGTATATAAGGGGACGACCCGGCGGCGGTTCAGGGAGGACAGACAACAACTGGAGACATAGGCGAAGCTTGTTTGCTCCCTAGTCATCGAAACCCCATCAATTCCATAACAACTAGACGTAGGCTTTTACCTTCATCGAAGGGGCCGAACTAGTATAAACTCTCTTGCGTCCTTGTGTCCGCTTTAACCCCTTCAAGCTAACCCGTCGCGATGGCTCCACGACTAAGTCCTTTCTCTAGGACATCTGCCGTGACAAAACCACGACAGTTGGCGCCCACCGTGGGGCTATCGCACTATGGTTTCCGGTTCTTGGAGGGCCGCTTTGAAGGACTCGAGGGCTACGCTGTAGGCCGAATGACTAAGAGTCGTCGCGGCAAGCTCTACATCGACGACGCAGGCTGGGGCCCCGAGGCCGGCTCAATTGAGTACGGGTACCGGGTCCCCTTTGGTAGCATTCATGTTTTCATTGGCAAGATCGGTGAACCAGGCCCTGAGCCAGACATCTGCACCTTCCTCGTCGAGATGGCTCAGCGTGCGCGATCCTCCCGGGTTAAACCGGCCATGAAGCGTGCCTTCATGGGAGTCATCCATGGAGGAAGTTATGAGGACGGATCGGAATTTCGCGGCGCGACCGTCGTTTGTTCCGGTGACGAATCTTCGACCAGAGAAACCGAATCTCTTTATCAGCTACAAGATGGCAGGATTGGGAGTTGTTCCGATGGCGATAGTATTCCGGACCCCTCTGATCTGCCCAACCGGGTTGGAATATTCATGGCCGGAACACAAGCAGCACTTCATTCCTCGACAGCTGCGGCAACGATTTCCGATTCAGCAGCGGCGACGGCTGCCGGGGCAGGAGGCCCTGTGTGCCCGCCGGCTCAGGTCCTATCAGAACTATTTGATGTGTTGGCTGTGCTTATGGCGGAGGTTAATCCGCCAGATCAGGACGTTCACAACGCGGAGATTGCAAAGGTAAAGGAACAGATCACCCAGGCCAAGGCGGATCTGGCAGCTGAGGACACCAGGATGGCCGCAGTGCGGGCCGCTTTAGACGCACAGGCCTATAAGCTTATGTTGGACCAGAGCGCGTCGCATGAAGTCATGAGGAGGAAGCACCGATCCCGCTTACCTCCGGTTTTCGAGGCCAGAGACCTTTTTAACACTCCAGGACCAAGAGCCGGCAATCCGCTGGAGGGAAACCGGGCAGAAGCCCCTGGGATCGGTGCACCGGTTCAGCCTCGTCAGATGGACCCGCCTCGTCAAAACACCGTTGTACCTCAGGCTGCTTTAACACCTCGGGGTCACTACTCCAACCCAATGGACAATCTTGTTGCCGCTGCTGCACGGCTGGAGGCCATTCCAATTGAAGGTGACTCGCCGCAGGCAGTAGAGACGCGACGGGTCAAGGAACTTCTGAGGACAGCTTTGGCCCAACAGGAAGCGTACTCGTACAGCCGCGACCGGATCCACTCGACCCCTCGTCCAAGCCGGAGCTATAGCAGACATATGGATGAACCGGCAGTGTCGAGTAATGAACGACGTGGGGCACCCCGTGACAAGAACCCGGCGGGTGGTGCCGATGACGCTCAGGGAGTGGTGGACCGGGCCCGCGCGCGTAGGGAGGCCGAGTTAGCCACACAGCATCAGGCTCGGCAGCTCACGCCGGTTCGTCCAACCACCTTGATTGAACCTGGTGTTACTTCTAGCTCTTTGGGGGTGCCTTGCCTTATCCCCGCTTTACGCAACGTGCGCCTGCCCAAGGATTTCAAAGGCCCACGCAAGGTACCAAATTACACGGCGGATCAACCTCCAGAGACATGGGTGGAGAGCTATGAGATGGCCATGGAGATGCTTGATGTGGATGACGCGGCGTGTGCAAAATACTTCACCATGATGCTCGAAGGAACGGCCCGTACTTGGTTAAAAAGCTTGCCGGCTAATTCTATCAGTTCATGGGCCCAATTGCGAGCCCGGTTTATCAGCAATTTCAAAGATACTTGTAAACAGCCTATGTCGATAGTGGACTTAGCTGCATGCGTCCAGGAGGAAGGAGAATCAACGACTCATTGGGTACGCCGGGTTTCACAAGTGTTGCACTCCTCAGACCGCATCAACGCTGACACCGCAGTATTAACCCTAGAAGGCAACTGCCGGTTTGGGCCCCTCAAGCTGAAGTTGGGACGGATGAAGCGTCATTGCACCGACATGGGGACCCTCATGGCCGCTTTGGTGAAATATGTTGATTCTGATAGTACCAAGGATCCCGAATCTGATGATGATAAGACAGGGAAAGGGAAGAAGAACAGCAGCTCCAAAGGTCAGCAGCATCACTGGGCAGGCAATGGTGGAGGAGGCAAGCGTAAAGCGGATGGTAACATGGACTTTGTGGCTAATACCAACACACAGGACAATGGCCAGCGACGCAAGGGTAGGCCGAAAAATCGTAATGGAGCGCCCAACCCTAACCCAAACCGCCTAAACTATCTGCTAAGCCAGCCCTGTCCAAGACATGGGACGAAGGAGGCGCCAGCAAACCACCTTTGGAAAGATTGCTTTATTATGCAGGAGTTCAAGAATTCTAATAATTTCCGGTATGATCATGAATCTGGCGGTGGCTCGGGATCCGGGCTGGGTTACGGAGGAGGAAGTTCCGGTTCAGCATTCAATGGTAATCCGGGCGGACATAATGGTCAAAATAGTCAGAACAACCAGGGTGGTTACAACCAACAACAGCAATAGTCAGGTTACCAGAGCAACCCAAAGCAGTTGAGTAATGGGCAGTACCATGTCTTCACCACTAGCTTGGACAAGCGAGACCGGTAAGTTCAGAGGCGGACGGGCAACTCTGTTGAACCGGCCATACCCCGTTATCTATGTTGGTCTGAACAGCCAATCATATGGAGCAGAGAAGATCACCCTCCCCAGGTCGATAATCCGGGTCAGTTGGCTCTGGTGGTGGCGCCTTAGGTGGGAGGTTACAAGTTCACCAAGGTGCTCATGGATGGAGGGAGCAGCATTAACATCCTGTACTATGAGACCTTCCGTCGTATGGGACTAACAGATAAGAATCTCAAACCGTCTAATACAGTATTCCACGGTGTAGTGCCTAGCAGATCAGCATATCCCGTTGGTAAGATAGCTCTGGAAGTAGCCTTTGGGGATGATCATGATTCCAGGTCGGAGATATTGATGTTTGAAGTGGTGAAAATCCAAAGTCCATATCATTCCCTGTTTGGGCGACCGGCCTACGCCAAGTTTATGGCTCGACCCTGTTATGTATATTTGCAGCTCAAGATGCCGGGTCACAAGGGGACAATAACGGTTCACGGAAGCCGCAAAATCGCTTTGGAATGCGAGGAAGGAGATGCGGCTTATGCAGAGTCGGTTTGTGCCACCGAGGAGTTGAAGTACTATAAAGACAATGTTGATCCGGCGGACATGACTCCGTTGAAGAAGCCAACTACGGAGCATGATCCGGCCCTGAAGTTCAAATCGGCAGCAGAAACTAAGCTTGTTGACTTCGTACCTGGCGATTCGTCCAAGCAGTTCAGCATCAGTGCCAACTTGGATCCGAAATAGGAAAGCGCGCTCATCGAGTTCATCCGTGAGAATCGAGACATTTTTGCATGGAAGCCCTCTGACATGCCAGGTGTACCGAGGCAACTCGCTGAGCACACACTTAATGTGGATCCTAAATATAAACTGGTGAAACAGTTCCTCCGCCGGTTTAACGAAGAAAGACGCAAGGCGATTGGAGAAGACGTAGCCAGGCTCTTAGCAGCTGGCTTTATTGTTGAAGTTTTTCACCCTGAGTGGCTTGCCAATCCGGTGCTGGTCCTCAAGAAAAACGGCACCTGGCGCATGTGTGTGCATTACACAGATCTTAATAAGGCTTGTCCAGCAGATCCTTTTGCCCTCCCCCCTATTGATCAAATTATTGATGCTACGGCAGGTTGTGAGCGTTTAAGTTTTTTGGATGCGTATTCTAGCTATCATCAGATCAAAATGGCAGTTAAGGACCAGGAGAAGACAACATTTATAACTCCCTTTGGAGCCTTCTGCTATGTGTCTATGCCCTTCGGGCTCAAGAGTGCCCAGGCAACTTATCAACGGTGTGTACAAAATTGTCTTCACAAGCAAATCGGTCGTAATGTACATGCTTACGTCGATGATATCGTGGTTAAGTCTAGGGAGAAGGAGACTTTGATTGCTAATTTGAAGGAAACCTTTGATAACCTGAGGACATACAAGATGATGCTTAATCCGGACAAGTGTGTCTTTGGTGTGCCGGCGGGCAAGCTATTGGGTTTTCTGGTGTCCAATAGAGGAATTAAGACTAATCCGAAGAAGATCACGGCCATCACCTCCCTGGCTAAGCCAAAGTGTATCAATGATGTTCAACGACTGGCCGGCCAGATTGCAGCATTAAGCCGGTTTATCAGTCGTCTTGGTGAGAAGGCAATCCCTTTGTATCAGATGTTGAAAAAGACGGATCAGTTTGCCTAGAGTTCCGCCGCTGATGAAGCGTTTGAGGACTTAAAGCGGCAATTGGCCAATCCGCCGGTGCTCGCCGCTCCCATTGACAAGGAGCCGTTGCTGCTATATGTTGCTGCCAATGCTCGGGCGGTCAGCGTGGCTATTGTGGTGGAGCGAAAGGAGGCAGGCAAGGAGCATCCGGTTCAACGACCGGTCTATTATATCAGCGAGGTGCTAATCGAGTCCAAGCAAAGGTATCCGCATTGGCAGAAGCTGGTGTATGGAGTTTTTATGGCAAGCCGAAAGCTTAAACAATATTTCCAAGGGCACCCAATTACGGTGGTCAGTTCTGCTCCTTTGGGAGATATCATCCAGAACCGGGAAGCAACTGGCCGGATTGCAAAGTGGGCCATAGAGCTAGGGCCGTACGGTTTGAAGTATGTGCCTCGGACAGCGGTTAAGTCCCAAGCACTTGTTGATTTCATCAATGATTGGACGGAAATGCAAGCACCTGAAGAAAAGCCGGATCACACGTATTGGACCATCCATTTTGACGGATCCAGGCAGTTGGAAGGCTCGGGGGCTGGAGTCGTATTAACTTCCCCATGAGGTGATAAGTTTTGCTATGTTCTCCGCTTAATGTTCCCTTGTACTAACAATGCAGCTGATTATGAAGCCTTGCTCCATGGTCTCCGGATGGCTAAGGAGATGAATCTAAGTCGAGTTAAGTCCTTCGGTGACTCGGACCTTGTGGCTCAGCAAGTGTCTGGCACTTGGGACTCCAAGGACCCACTCATGGCATCATATCGTCGGGAGGTGGATACTGTTGCAGGTTATTTCAAAGGCTATCAGGTGGACCACGTGGACCGGCGGAAAAATGAAGCGGCGGACGCTTTAAGCCGGCTGGGATCTCAGCACAAACCGGTCCCGCCCAATGTTTTTCTGGATGTGCTGCACAACCCGTCGGTCAAGATCCCTGGTGAAGAGGATTTGGCTATTCCTGATCCGGAGGCTCAATTGGTGGCAGCTCTTCATGTTATTCCGGATTGTACGCTTCCTTATTTGGCGTACAAGAACCGGGGCGAGTTGCCAGAGGATGAGATTCTGGCCCGGCAAATAATCCGGCGATCCAAGTCCATGGCTATCATCAACGGCGAGTTGCATCATTGCAGTGTATCAGGAGCTTTTCAACGTTCCGTGTCTCCTGAAGAAGGCCGTGAAATTTTGCGTGAGATCCACGAAGGAGATTGTGGTCACCACGCTGGTTCAAAGTCTCTGGTGGCTAAAGGTTTTGCCATGGCTTCTATTGGTTAACTGCTCATGCTGATGCGAAGGATCTGGTCAGACAATGTGATGGTTGCCAAAGGTTTTCAAGACGTGCTCATGTACCGGCTCAAGAATTGAGAATGATTCCAATTACTTGGCCGTTTGCGACTTGGGGGTTGGATATGGTTGGGCCTTTCAAAAGGTCCAAAGATAAGAAGACCCACCTCCTGGTAGCGGTTGACAAGTTTACAAAGTGGGTGGAGGCAGAACCTGTTAGCAAGTGTGATGCGGCCACGGCGGTTCAGTTCATCAAAAAGGTGATTTTCCGGTTTGGCTTTCCGCACAGTATTATCACAGATAATGGTACCAATTTGTCCAAAGGTGCTATGAAGGAGTTCTGTGAACGGGAGCACATCCGGCTCGACGTTTCATCAGTGGCACATCCACAGTCCAATGGTCAAGCAGAAAGGGCTAATCAAGAGATCTTGAGAGGCATCAAGCCCCGGCTCATGGTTCCTTTGCAGAGAACGTCGGGTTGTTGGGTAGAAGAATTACCATCTGTGCTATGGAGCATCAATACAACACCCAACAGATCAACAGGATACACACCATTCTTCATGGTTTATGGAGCGGAGGCGGTTCTCCCCAGTGATATCCATCATGATTCACCTCCTGTAACGGCTTATATTGAAGCGGACAATGAGACAGCACGGCAAGATGCTTTGGACCGGTTGGATGAAGAGCGTGACATCGCAGCCGCCCAATCGGCGATTTACCAGCAGGATCTTCGTCGTTATCACAGTCGTCGGGTCAGAACCAGAACCTTTCAGGAGGGAGATTTCGTGCTTCGGCTCATCCAAGATCAGACTGGTATGCATAAGTTATCCCCACCTTGGGAGGGGCCTTTCGTGGTCAGCAAGAATCTGCACAACGGGTCATACTATCTGATCGATATTCGAGAACATAAGGACTCAAGTACATCAGAAGAGGAGACCAGCAGGCCGTGGAACATAGCTCATCTTCGGCCTTATTATACCTGAGCCATTGGTTCTACTTATGTACATATTACAGCGATGTATATATTAACTATAATAAACCGGAACCTCAGCTAAAGCGGGGTATCTGTTCTTTTACATCATGTGTGGTTACACGGAGTTGTTTTAAAGCGGCTTCCGATTTACCCCTTGAGTTCGCTTTGCTAAAAGCATCGTGTTATATCACTTGGAGGATTGGTCGTGTCCGAACCAATACCATGCCTCTTGATAGGCGAGAGCCCCCAGATCACTTGGGGACTTGGTCATGTCTGAACCAGTCATGCCTCTTGATCGGCCTAAGGCCACAGAATCACTTGGGGGCTTGGTCGAACCCGAACCATGGCCATGCCATTTGGTCGGCATAAATGCCATGGTTTCATTTGGGGACCTGGCTGACTAGAACCATAGTTACACCTAACGGGAGCTTGGTCGTGTTTGGCCATGGTAACGCCATTTGATCAGCTTAAATAAACCTTTTTTGGCAAACGTTTTGTCATTGCTTTTGCTTCACACTTTTCTTTGAAGGGGGTTTTTTTGCTTTTTATTGTGTTTTATAAACCGACAAAGTTTTTTAACCAATCAATTGACGGAACACAGTTCACGTCAATCCGGAGACTATTTGCCCAGTTTGATCCTTGTTGTTAACATCCTCTTATGGAGTAACACGGTGTTTATTATAACCCGGCACGGTTTACATGGTAAACCAGCGTCATATATATATATATATATATATATATATATATATATATATATATACAGGAGCTGATATCTCCTCCAACAGTGTGGGTTTGCAAAACTCCGCTTCAAGATTGGCCAAGCCAACTTCACACTCAACGATGGCAGGTATTATGTATCTCAAAATTTTGATCATATACTTAAAATTTTGTTTTGGATGTTTTGATTTCATATATACAGACATCATATTCCGCCTGACGGTACAACCACGGTGGCACTTGACGAATTTCTCATTTTAGAAAGTGTTTTGGAAAGTTCATTACCACAGGAAGAAGAAATTATGCACGACAGCATATCAACATCAAAGGTATCAGCTAGCCTATTACAAGGCAACATGGTGCCCATAATAATATAATTGTTTTTCACAAAGGAGAGGCAGTTTTAAAACCGGCTTCCGGTTCAAGCTTGGTCACCAGCCTGGCCTGATGGTTGTGGGTCATCCTGCGCCGCTTCAGCCTCCATTTCTCTACCCAGTGGCTGGAAATCCACAGTTGTCCAGTCGATTCCCATTAATGCTTGAAAAACAGCTTCATCATGGATCAGCAATGACGGGTCAATATCGGGAGCGTAAGTATGCTTACGGATTGGAGGGATCAGATTTTCTGATTCATGGATTGGTGCGGCTATTCGCTTGTTCTGACTGTCATATTGCGCTTGATAATGAGACAAGTCTGCTTCCTCAGCCAACTGACAAGCTAGCGGACGTACCTCCCGGTTTATTGCTTGCAGATCCGCTTCACCAAATTCTGACCCGTCTTCCTTCAAGCTAGGATATCCCTGAGCCGCTTCAATAGGATCAAAATCCAGCACCCAGGCTTTTACCCGGATTAAGGCATTGATTGCACCGGTTCGAGTAGCAGATTTCTTCAGCTCTTCAACCCGGGCAGGAAGCACTCACAGTTTTATCAGAGTATCTTGAATCAAAGTGGGCGCCGTTTGTTATGAGACGCGGTACAGATGATCCGCTAGGCACCAGTATACAATTGTTCAACCAATGTATAGGCGGCTTTCAATTTCTTCCGCACATCTGACCCCAAGTGACCAATGCGTGTCCCTGAAATACCATAAAGGGTTAATAAACCGGCGACTCTGTAAGAAGGCAGAGCCAATTCAGAAGGCAAGCTGGCTTACCAAAGATAGCAGTGGTCATGGCATGCACGTGCCGCTTTATGCTGGTCAGTTCATCCGTCACTGGTTTTAGTGCAGCCTCGGCATCCTCTGCTCGTTTGATCAAAGCGGATTTTTCAGTGGCCCAATCCGCCCGTTTCTTCTTGAAGTTCTCCTTAAGTTGTTCCATGGCGCTTAAAGCGCTGGCCAATTCCTCTTTTGCTTTGGAGGTTTCAGCCTGTTGGGTTTTCAGGTTTTCTTGAAGATCAATGACTTGGTTCTCTTTCGTCTTCAGCTCCGCCTACATGCATACAAATCGATATAAGGATTCAAGTACCAACCACATAACAAGTTATGCACTTAGCACTTGGGGGCTAATGCATATTCGATCTTCATCTTTCAATTGCTTACAAAGTCCCAAGATCAATACAAGTATTCAACTTGGCACTTGGGGGCTAATGGCTATTTGCTCGTATATATTCTGATGCGGCAATTTCAATTACTTAAAGTACCAGTTTAACTACGCTAAGTTGAACCGGCCCTTGGGGGCTACATCAGCGAATTTCAAAGCATCGAGATTTATATTAGTAAGTCACGGTTTGAAAGAATATTACAAACCGTCCCTTAGGGGCTAGGAGAGTCAGCAAGAATCGAAGCATACAAGCAGGAAGGAGCATATGGAAGTTACCTCATATTTATCTTTCATCATACTAACCAGACCGGCTTCATAGTCGCGACTGGTATACAACCGGTTCAGATAGCCGGAATGGATATCTTGGGCGTTCAGAGCAGCATAAGTCGTCAGATCAGCGTTCCACTTGCCTTTGCCAAAGGCAGCAAATTCTTCCTTGGCAGAATGTTTGGACAAAGCAACAGGATTGCTTGGCTCAGTATGGCCAGTGCCAGTAATGACAACCTCATCATCCTGGGTACCGCCGGTTTGCACTGGAGCTGTTGGCTTGTCAGTAGGTTTTGCTGGACCGGTGGAGCTTTCAATCCGGATGGAGTCTGTGGGCTGATTGGCAGGACCTGAGGCATCAGCAGGTCTCTCTTCAGTAATAAGATTGTCGTCTTGCTGCGGTGGATCGTTGGGTATATCCTCAGGAATAGCCGCTTCAAGATCGGGTGTCTTGCCTGGCTCAAGAACGGCATCTTCTTCAGCCGCTTTGTCCAGGCGGGCCTTCTTGCTTGGCCTAGGTTTGGCCCTGAGAAGAATAATAAAATCAACTACAGCATATGTTCTAAGGCGATGTACTGCAAATATCACAATAAGTGTAGCTTACCCAAGCACCATTTTGAGCGGTGGCAGCTGAGTAGCCGATGACTCGCCAGAAGATGAGTGGGAAGTAACCTGGTAATCGGAGTCAGACGGATTAAGAGGTTGACGAAAGCAGACCGCTTTAGGACAAGCACTGACAAGCAAATTAGAGACCTCTGAATGGCGTTTCCGAACCAGACTGTTCGGTAAGCCGACAGAGGTAACTACCTGGCCGCTGTGCCGGGTTGTGCGACGGGCTTCGTGTTGTTGGGTCTTCATAAGAAATTTAGGATCCAGATAAGCAAGAGGATGAGAAAATTTAACTTTCCGGTTTGCCTGACGGATTTTTTGTGAAGGAAAAGTTTCTGAATCAGAAGAGAGAATAATTACCTCTGCAACATCCGCGTGGCTGGCTTCGGCATCATCCTGACAAATATCATCATCAATAAGACGCATGAAAAATAAACCAAGTGAGTCAAGCTCTACCTCAAAGTCTGGATTATCCACATCATCATCAGGGGCCGGATTAGAAGATGCCGTAGTTCTTTTCCTGTGGGCAGTCTTCTTCACAGCTTTAGTCTTTTGCCGAGTTGCTCTTTCCGGTTTGGCTGGTTTTTCTGGTTTCTCCTGCGGTAGTTTTTTGCTCCAAAACGGATCATTGCCCTGATTACACATACACTGATATTAAACAATGACCAGACATATCAAAGTCTTACAGCTGGCGGTTTATTGGTGGCACAGAAGGGAAGCATGCCGGTTTTAGCGCAGACGTGTTCCAGTTCATTCAGTATCTTATTCACAGCCTCTGTGATTTCTTCATCGGAGAGCTGGATTTTTGAATGTCGCAGTGGGTCATCAACACTGTCACTATATTCGCACATCAAACCGGAGCGCTGACTAAGGGGCAGTATGCTCCATGATATCCAACAGCGAGCAAGATCAACCCCTGTTAAACCGTTGGCCATAAAGGCTCTGAGCTTTGACAGTTGGGAATCATATTTGCTTCTCTCCTGGGCGGTCAATCTTTGAGGAAAAGGGTGTGTATTGCTGAGCCGCTCCAGACAAAAGCCAGGCAAGGGATTCTCACCAGCAGGGGAGGTGTCTTTGCAGTAGAACCATGTCTGATTCCACTCTTTAGGGTGGCTGTGCAGCTTGGCGTGAGGGTATGTGACCTCTTTCCTTTTCTGAATCGCCACACCACCCAACTCCATATTAGATCCATCAGTAAATTCAGTACGGCGGTTTAAATGGAAAAGGTCTCTGAACAATTCCACTGTGGGCTCCTCTTGAAAGAACACCTCACAAAGCACTTGGAAGTGACACATATTTGTTACAGAGTTGGGGCCAGTGTCTTGTGGATGGAGTTGGAAATCGGCTAAAACATCCCGGTAAAATTTAGAACCGGGCGGCTTAAAGCCCCGGGCTAAGTGATCTACGAAAACAACAACCTCTCCTTCTCGAGGTGTGGGAGGGCATTCTTTGCCAGGAGCCCTCCAATGGATGGTATCTTTGCTGCCTAAAGCGCCAATCAGGACTAAATCCTCAAGTTTAGCCTCTGTGACGCGAGAAGGAACCCAATTGCACTCATATACTTGCTTGGCCATGATGGAATCTACAAGGTAGAAGATCCCGGTTTAAAAATATATTTGATCAAGGTACGTTGGTATATGCATTGTTAAACCGGAGACAGAACTATCTGAACCGGAGTTTCTTGAAGCAACCAACATCTGGCGGTTCAACAAGGGGACTAATGGCATATACCGGTTTGGAAAAAAATTCTATAAGGTTAAACCGCCTGATCTAAGTATTGAAAAGCTGAGATTGCGGATGGACAAGTACGCAGAAACAGGTTTTACAAGATTCCTTTACGGCATTGGATCTGAAGCAAGTTCAGAAAAGAGATAAATACTTAGAAGTTCAAAAGGAGCAGTACTGAACCTATAAGCAAAGTGTTCATATAGATCTATAATTTTGAGATGCATAAGTGAAGGCGAAGGTCAAACAACTATCATTGCACAGAATAAATATTTGCAGATTCATCTAAAAAGATCTATCGCAGGAGCAAGAAGCAGACGCTGAATACGGAAGAACTGTGAAACCCTAAAACAGATCTGCGGGGGAAAGGATAGAAGGTTTACCGGAGTTGCGGAAGACGCAGAAGGTGGCCGCGATGCTCTGGTGCGCCCAGGTTGATGCAGCGGCTAAGGTTGAGGTAGAGGTCGACGGTGGCGGCGGAGTTCTGAAGTCAGGCGATGCGAGGAAGACGAAGCAGAAGGGGAAGAAGGGAAAGAGAAAGGAAATGACCCTTCGGTCCTATTTATAAGGCAAAAAGACATGTGTCAGGCGCGACAATCAAGGGGCCACGAAACGGAGTTGTCGCCTCGATTTCCGCAGATATATTAAATAAAGAAGCATAATGGATATCTTCGTTATGACAGGTGACGTCACTCCGGTTTACAGTAATCAGAGAAGATGACATCATGGCGGTTTACCAATTTATGAGAAGACGTTGAAGATGAAGTTTTTGTTAAAGGATTGACATGAACCCGTTCAAATCAATCTAGGGCCTAATGTTGGGGATATTACTGCTGGGCGTAAACCGGCCTATCTGGGTCGGGTCAACTTCATCAGTAGTTCCAGAAGTGATAAAGCCCAAGAAGGCAGATGAGGGCCTAAGGCCCGTAGCCGGTTCAAGACTTGTAGCGGTAAACCGGAATTTGTATATAAACTTGTATTGTAAGTTAGGAATAAGGAGAGACCAACCCGGATACGAATATCGACCGGTGTTGGGACTCTGTGAACCGACGGGTGTCACCCGTGTATATAAGGGAGGACAGACAACAACTGGAGACATAGGCGAAGCTTGTTTGCTCCCTAGTCATCAAAACCCCATCAATTCCATAACAACTAGACGTAGGCTTTTACCTTCATCGAAGGGGCCGAACTAGTATAAACTCTCTTGCGTCCTTGTGTCCGCTTTAACCCCTTCAAGCTAACCCCTTCAAGACAACAACTGGAGACATAGACTAAGTCCTTTCTCTAGGACATCTGCCGTGACAAAACCACGACACTAAGTATGACCTCTACTTGTGCATCCAAATCCCTTAAACCAGTTTTGCCACATGAGTCCACTATATCTACCTATATGCGGAATTCTTTTGCCGTTCTAAGCAAATTTGCATGTGCCATCTCTAGTTTTCAAAATAAACTTCTCTTTTGTGTGTTTGTTTCGCTCGCGGAGCAGTGAGGGGTGGCTAATATTTTCCATGCTAGATGTGTTATTCTCAAGATGAGTGTTTATTCACTTGTCATTGCACGAGAGTAAGGCAAAGGTATTAGGGATGCCTAGTCCCGAAATGAGAAGAAAAAATGAATTTACTTTATGTTGTAAAATAATAAATTCCTTGGAAAGTGTTGGTATGGAGGGCACCCGTGGATACGGTTAGCCATGGAAAGTGAAAATTATGATGGAAAAAGGAATAAACTTAATTTTCCGTTTGGGAACCTCCTATGGCATATCTAGCATGGAAAGTGTTGGGAACTCTAAGTCATTTTCGTTGGTGGGATGGATACACCTCCCAAAATGTTTTTATCTCTAATTTTTCGCTTTGAGCTCTGGCACCTCTACAAATCCCTACTTCCCTCTGCGAAGGGCCTTTCTTTTACTTTATGCAATTTTTATTTTTTGAAATTTGAGTCTCCATCTTCTCTCATAAAAGCACCAACTAGGAGGCAATATGATCGTGCTCAACTATTGAGTGTAGTTAATATTCTAGTGTGTTTCATGAATGGATCAATGTTTGAGCATGATGGGCTAGGGATAACTTATTTTAGCATTGATATTTTGAAAGGCATGGTTGCTTGTTGATATGCTTGAGTATCTAAATTATTATGTCAAAACTAGACTATTGCTTTGAATCACATAAAAGTCCAAATGTCCATGCTATAAAGAAAAGAATATGATATGACTTGATGAACAACACTCCACATCAAAAAAATCTATTTTTATCACTTACCTACTCGAGGACGAGTAGGAGTTAAGCTTTGGGATGATGATATGTCTCCAACGTATCTATAATTTTTTATTGTTCCATGCCGTTTTATTATCAATCTTGGATGTTTTATAATCATTTTATAGTCATTTTATAGCATTTTTTGGTACTAACCTATTGACATAGTGCCAAGTGCCAGTTGTTGTTTTTTCCATGTTTTTTTACATCACAGAAAATCAATATCAAACGGAGTCCAAATGCCACGAAATTTTACGGAGATTTTTTATGGGCCAGAAGGAAGGCAATGGGCCCTAGTTGCACCTGGGGGTGCCCCGAGGGGGCACAACCCACCAGGGGGCGCCAGGAGGCCCAGGCGTGCCCTGGTGGGTTGTGCCCACCTTGTGTGCCCCCGGACCGCCTCTTTGCTCTATAAATACCACAATATTCCAGAAACCCTGGAGGCATCGATGAAATATTCATCCAGCCGCTGCAGAGTCCAGAACCACCAGATCCAATCTAGACACCATCTGTAACACCCCGGATGTATCTTTCCCAATTTGTACTCCAACTCTTGCCGTTTTCGGCGTTAAGTTATTTTATTTTCTCGGGTTCGGGTTTTTGTCTCCGTGTGTTGTTGTCGTTGTCATGCATCTCATATCATGTCATCACGTGCATTGCATTTGCATACATGTTCATCTCACGCATTCGAGCATTTTCCCCGTTGTCCGTTTTGCTTTCTGGCGCTCCGTTCTCCTCCGGTGTTCATTTCTACCCTCTTCATGTGTGGGGGGGTTAAACATTTCCGGATTGGACCGAGACTTGCCAAGCGGCCTTGGTCTACCACCGATAGACCGCCTGTCAAGTTTCGTACCATTTGGACTTCGTTTGATACTCCAACGGTTAACCGAGGGATCGAGAAGGGATCGTGTGTGTTGCAGCCCAACACCCCTCCAATTTGGCCCAAAACCCACCTAAACCCTCTCCATCATCTAGAGCATTCGATCACGATCGCGTGGCCGAAAACCGCTCCTCATTTGGACTCTCCTAGCTCCTCCTATGTCTATTTAAAGATCCCCTCGGTTTTCTTCTTCTTCCCCCCGAAACCCTAGATCCGCCACCTCGCGCGCGCCGGACAAACTCCCCCACCGACGGACATTGTCCGCCCGATCCGCCCGGGCCAATCCCGCGAAGCCACGTGGCGCCGCGCGCCCACATCACCGCCCGCACCCGCCGCGGCCAGCGCGGCCCGTCACCGGCCCTCCCGGCCCGACTCCCGGGCGCCGCCCCCCGCGCCGCCCCTCTCCTCCAACGCCGCCCCCGAGCCGCCCAGCACCACCGTGCCACCGCCTCCGCTGCTCCGCCGCCGCACCATCGCCGCGCCGCCTCGCCCGCCGCGCTACCTCGCTGGTCGCCGTGCCGCCTCGCCCGCCGCGCCTCTCGCCGCCCCTCGGGTCCCGCGCCTCCCCGGCCCCTCTTGGCCTATCCCTCCTACTCTGGCGACGAACTCCGGCAAAGCCCCGGTGACGAACCTTGTTTTGCGTGCCCGGGTCAAACCCTAGATCCGGAGGTAAAAATTCGTCGAAGTCCCCGAATTCTCAGATCCATATGCTCCTGTTCATCGTGTCGTATCTTTGCATCCGTGGCTCCGATTCATGCATATAGCATATCAAAATGTTCATCTCAGAGAGTACATCATTTCATTCCATTGCATCATTTTCATTTGAGTTCATCTTGATGCCCGAAATGCTGTTAGAAGAGGGCTACTTGAGTTAATTGTCAGATCTGCTAGTCCGTTTAGCTTTTTGTCATTTTTGCCATGATTAATGTGTGCATGATATGCCCATGAGCTCTACATATGCTTTGTTAAGGGTTTTGTAATATTTCTAGAGGTGCAACCCATGTATTTTTGTGATGTGTGTGGTGGCTAGTGCAAGCTTGCCAAGTGAGGCACTTGGTAATTCTGTTTTCAGGGACTTAGCATTTCCACTAAGTCCTTGAGCTGTTTATCTCATGTTGCCATATGTCCGTGTTGTTTCCGAGTGATCCGTGCCTCTTTTGAGGATGATCAGTAAGGGAGTTTTATTAATATTGTAGTGCTCTATCCATCCATGTCTTTGTTTGCAATTATGGAGCACCCTAGCTTGAGTCAATCGAGCTCTACTTTTCCTACTTTGTGAATCTGGGCAGATTGTCAACTTGTTTGCAATTTTGCCGATGATGTTGTAGTTGATACGTGCATGCTATGCTATTGTTCTTGCCATGTCTAGCTTGCATTTTGTGTGTTCTTGATAGATGTATGCTTAGATTTTCATGACTTGCACCGTGGTGAGTGCATCGAGCTCGTAAACATGCCTACTTGAGTTATGTTTCAGCATGTTCCAGTTTTCATTAAGTCTGAAAACTGATTATGCTTTTGCTATGTTCACATGCTTGCAAATGTATTTTGTGATCCCTTTTGGCTCAAGGTCACTAAGGGAATTTTGTTAAGCTATTTGAGTAGCTCCATGTCATGTCTTACTTTGCCATGTTCAGGTCCTGTAGCATGTAGTTTTATTGCTCCGAAGAGGCTACCTAATCTGAAATTCCAGACAAGTGTTAATTTCACTAAGTCTGAGATCTGTTTACCATATGCATTTTGCCATGCTTGTTTGAACCTGTTAATGGATGAATTGGCCGTAGCTCAGTGCTAGACTTTTGTTAAGCATCTTGAATGCATCCCTGTCATGTATTTTGTTGTCATGTTTGGGTGCTGTAGCATGTTCATCTCATTGCATTTAGATGGCTACTTGTTGTAAATTGCAGACCGGTGTCATATTTGTTTCGCTTGCCATTTCCAAACCGTAACTCCGATTCCGGTGATCTTTATATCATTTTCAAGCGATTTCTTATCATCTTTCCAGTGGCACACTTGGATTCCCAAGTTGAGGCCAGGTTCATGCATTCCTTGTCACACCTTGCATATGCATCCCGCATCGCATCCCGCATAGCATATCATCATTGCATCATATTGTTTGATCCTTGCACGTGGTTGATTGTGTCCTTGTTGCTTGCTTGTCTTGTTTGGGTAGAGCCGGGAGACGAGTTCGCTAACGAGGAGCCCGTTGAGTTTGCTTTCGAGGATCCAGTCAACTCTGACAACTGTGCAGGCAAGATGATCATACCCTCGAAATCACTACTATCTTTGCTAAGCTAGTTTGCTCGCTCTTTTGCTATGCCAATGCTACGATGCCTACCATTTGCTTTCCAGCCTCCCAAATTGCCATGTTAAACCTCTGACCCACCATTGTCCTAGCAAACCGTTGATTGGCTATGTTACCGCTTTGCTCAGCCCCTCTTGTAGCGTTGCTAGTTGCAGGTGAAGATTGGAGGCCGTTCCTTGTTGGAACATTTATTTACTTGTTGGGATATCATTATATTACCTTGTTATCTTAATGCATCTATATACTTGGTAAAGGGTGGAAGGCTCGGCCTCTCGCCTAGTGTTTTGTTCCACTCTTGCCGCCCTAGTTTCCATGATATCGGTGTTATGTTCCCGGAATTTTGCGTTCCTTATGCGGTTGGGTTATAATGGGAACCCCTTGATAGTTCGCCGTGATTAAAGCTTTTCCAGCAATGCCCAACCTTGGTTTTACCATTTTCCACCTAGCCTCTTTTCCCTTGGGTTTCCGGAGCCCGAGGGTCATCTTATTTTAACCCCCCCCCCCAGGCCAGTGCTCCTCTGAGTGTTGGTCCAAACTAGAGTCATGTGCAGCGCCCCCTCGAGGAAACTCGAGGTTTGGTTTTAGTTGTATGGAGCGCTCATCTGAGTGTTCCCTGAGAACGAGATATGTGCAGCTCCTATCGGGATTTGTCTGCACATTCGGGCGGTGTTGCTGGTCTTGTTTTAACCTGTCGAAGTGTCTTGAAGAACCGAGATACCGAGTCTGATCGGAACGTCTTGGGAGGAGGTCTATTCCTTTGTTGACCGTGAGAGCTTGTCATGGGCTAAGTTGGGACTCCCCTGCAGGGATTTGAACTTTCGAAAGTCGTGCCCGCGGTTATGGGCAGATGGAAATTTGTTAATGTCCGGTTGTAGATAACTTGAACCTTAACTTAATTAAAATGAATCAACCGAGTGTGTTACCGTGATGGCCTCTTCTCGGCGGAGTCCGGGAAGTGGACACGGTGTTGGAGTAATGTTTGCGCAGGTTGTCCTTTAGTTTCTCGCTCGCGCTTTGCCTCCTCTTCTCGCTCTCTTTTGCGAATAAGTTAGCCACCATATTTGCTAGTCGCTTGCTGCAGCTCCACTTATTTTTTACCTTGCCTTACCTATAAGCTTAAATAGTCTTGATCGCGAGGGTGCGAGATTGTTGAGTCCCTGTGGCTCATAGATTACTATTACACCAGATGCAGGGCCAGATGATTCCGCTCCAGGTGACGCGCTCGAGCTCAAATGGGAGTTCGACGAGGACTCTCAACGTTATTATGTTTCCTTTCCTGATGATCAGTAGTGGTGCCAAGTTGGGGGTGATCGGGACCGTGTCGCATGTTGGGTTATCTTTTATTTTGGCGCCGTAGTCAGGCCATGAGTGTTTGGATGATGTAATGTTATTTATGTACCTTGATTGATGTGGCGAGTGAAAGCCAACTATGTTATCTCCCCTTTTATTAATTATATTACATGGGATGTTTGTGAAGATTGCCTAACTTGTGACATATGCCTTCAATGCGATTATGCCTCTAAGTCGTGCCCCGACACGTGGGAGATATAGTCGCGTCGAGGGTGTTACAAGTTGGTAATCAGAGCCTTCCCCGACCTTAGGAGCCCCATTGCTTGATCGTTTTTAGCGGCCGAGTTGTGTCTAGAAAAATGTTTTGAGTCATTTAGGAATTATATATCGGAGAGTTTAGGAATTCTTTTTACTTCCCAGTCTCCTCATCGCTCTGGTAAGGCATCCTGACGTAGAGTTTTGACTCTTCTCTTCTCTAATTTCACTAAAAAAATTAGGATCACGCGGGTATTTTGGAATCGTTCCGATGGTTTTATGATGAGAACATTGTCTTGGTGCCTCCTGTCAGGGGTTCTGTGGAAGTGTCCCGGGGAGTTGAGCTCTGAGGTGTTGTCGTCATAATTTTATCGTTGCAGTTCTAGAATACCTGAGTTTAGTACGCCGACATCGAAAATCTCTTTTATGCAGTTCGTTGGTGAGATAACCTCGACGCCACCCAGTACCGGGGCGGGAGTTCGGGAGTATCGCCATAACTTGTATAACAGATGCTTTTCGAAGGTTGAGGTAGATGGTTTCCGAAGTTTTTTCTCGGTTATGTGTTGAAGGATGGATACAGCTGGATGTAGGATTTGCTAGAATTGGGTGAGATATTATGCTTCCCCTGTATCCCCAACACCTGATTGCATAATCGGAAAGGTTCGGGAGTTCCATAGGTGGGAATTCTCGTAGCTCTAGTTCTTCTTCCACGGATATTGGTTTGAGATTGGGATTTCTTACCGATTATTCAATCTTGAGCCGTACCTTGTTGATTTATTTCTCTACCTTAATTCTACGTGGCTTCTCAATTTATGGATAGGTGACCATTTCAAGAGGAATGCATTCGTTCATTTTGTTCGGATGTGAAGACTATATGTTGCAATTTTCATTCCATTGGATTCAGCTGCAATATTTGTCTATCAATGTGCTAATGGATGTCAACCTCTTCAGGATGGCTCCTCCAATGCGCACGACTCCGAATCCTGATCCGCTACCACCTCCCCCTCCTCTGGAGGCATGGCAAGCTGTGATGGCCGCAACCAATGCAAACACACAGTTGATCATGCAAATTCTTCAAGAGCGCAACCAAGGGAACCAAGGCAAAAATCAGAACCACTTTGCTACACTCAACCAGTTCCTTGCTAATGGGCCAAAGACTTTCAGCAATTGTGTTGAGGCAACCGATGCTGACGATTGGCTTGTGGATCTGTGCAAGCATTTCGAGTGCAGTAACGTCAGGCCTGAGGACTTTGTCAAGTTCGCTTCCTTCCAACTCAAAGATCAAGCTGCAGAATGGTTCCAGCAGTACAAGGATTCCAGAGGTGGACGTGTTATCACTTGGGATGAATTCTGTCAAGATTTCCAAGCTCACCATATCCCTCAGAGCGTGGCTGAAATCAAGCGTGAGGAATTCCGCAACCTGAAGCTAGGCTCTTTGTCTGTCTATGACTACAACAAGTTGTTCCAGAAGCTCGCCCGCTTTGCCAAGCAGGACGTCCCGGATGAGAAGAGCATGATATCCAGTTCAGGGGTGGTCTCAGAGAAGAAATTCAGCTAGCTCTTGTTCTCTTTGATCCCTTGAGGTACGATGAGTTCTACAACATGGCACTAAAGCAAGAGGCCGCTCAGTTGAGGTGTGATGCTTCCAAGAAGCGAGTCAGAGATGTTACTCCTTCTTCCATTACTCAAGTGGCCAAGCAGCAGAAGTATTGGCTTCCTCCTCCTCCGTTCCGTCAGCCGTATCAGCAGAAGAGCAAAGGTGGCAGTGGATCTTCCCACCCACCCAACCCTGGCTTTCAGAACAAGACTTCGTCTCAAGCTCCAAGATCGAGTGCTCCGTATCACCGTCCGCTTTCAGATGTCACGTGCAACAAGTGCCAACAGAAGGGTCACTATGCCAACAAGTGTTTCATCCAGAGGCGCCTTCCTCCTCCTCCTCCTGTCAGATCGGCAAGTACAGCTGTGGTCAAGCATAACCCCAAGCACGCCAAGGTCAACTTGATGAACGCAGCCCAGGCAGAGGACTCGTCAGATGTGATCATGGGTAACCTTCCTGTTAATGATATTCCAGCTAAAGTTCTTTTCGACACTGGTGCATCGCATTGTTTCATTTCCAAACCTTTTGCATCTAAGTATGAGTGCGATTATCAGTATCTGCAAAGTTCCTTGCAAATTGTGTCACCGGGCAAGCAGATGACAGCTAACACCTGTGTCCCGGAGGTTACTATCACTTTGGGTGACTACAAGTTCTTTTCTTCCCCAATTGTTCTTGGTAACTCGGATATTGATCTTATTCTCGGGATGGATTGGCTTTCTAAGCACAAGGCACATCTTGATTGTGCAGCCAGGCAGATTCAATTGACTCATTCGTCTGAGGATGTAATTGTCTTTGCCGCTCGGGATAACACTATCCATCTGTTTCTCTCAATGAGAAGGGTGAACTGGATGCTATCTTGCAAATTCCAGTCGTTTGCGAATATCAAGACGTCTTTCTAGAAGAGCTTCCAGGAATGCCTCCGCATGGGCCAGTTGAATTCGTTATTGATCTTGAGCCTGGTACGGAACCTGTGTGCAAGCGTCCTTACAAGCTCGGACCTGAAGAGTTGAAGGAGCTGAAGAAGCAACTCGATGTTCAAGAAAGAATGGGTCTCATCCAGCCTAGTTCTTCTCCGTGGGGTTGTGGTGTTCTTTTTGTGAAGAAGAAGGATGGAACGGACCGACTTTGTGTTGATTACCGTCCATTGAACAAGAAGACCATCAAGAACAAATACCCACTTCCCAACATCAATGAGCTGTTCGAACAACTCAAAGGTGCCCAAGTATTCTCCAAGCTTGATCTCCGTATGGGTTATCATCAGATTCGTATCCGTGAGCAAGATATTCCCAAGACGGCTTTCAGGACAAGCTATGGTTCATATGAATACACTGTCATGTCTTTTTGCCTCGTCAATGCTCCTCCGACTTTCTCTCGCATGATGAACTTCATCTTCAACGCTTACACCAATGACTTTGTTTTGGTCTATCTCGACAACATTCTGGTTTTCTCGAAGAACAAGGAAGATCATGCCAAGCACTTGCGTTTGGTACTCGATAAGCTTAGGGAACACCAGTTCTACGCCAAGTTCTCCAAGTGTGAATTTTGGCTCGATGAGGTTCTTTATCTTGGTCATATCATCTCTGCCAAGGGCATTGCCGTGAATCCTGAGAAGGTGTCTGCAATTGTGAATTGGGAACCTCCTCAGAACGTGAAGCAACTTCGTAGCTTCCTCGGTCTCGCAAGCTATTGCCGAAGATTCATTGAAAACTTTTCTAAGATCGCGAAGCCTCTCTCAAATCTTCTTCAGAAGCAAGTCAAGTACGTTTGGTCCCCAGAGTGTGACATTTCTTTCAACACTTTGAAAGAGAAATTGATCACTGCTCCAGTTCTGACTCCGCCTGATGAATCCAAGCCGTACGAGGTCTTTTGTGATGCCTCTCTCCAAGGTCTTGGCACAGTGTTGATGCAAGAGAAGAGAGTTGTTGCTTATACATCTCGCCAGTTGAAGCCTAATGAGAAGAACTACCCCACTCATGATCTCGAGTTGGCGGCAGTTGTGCATGCTCTTTTGACTTGGAGACATCTTCAATTGGGAAGAAAAGTGGACATTTTCACTGATCACAAGAGTCTCAAGTACATCTTCACTCAGCCTAATCTCAACCTCAGGCAAACTCGATGGGTCGAAATGATTCAAGAGTATAATCCGAGTATCGAGTATACTCCAGGGAAGGCCAATGTGATTGCTGACGCATTGAGCAGGAAGGCTTACTGCAACAGTCTGATTCTCAAGCCTTATCAACCCGAGCTTTGTGAAGCTTTCCGCAAACTTAATCTGCAAGTTGTTCCTCAAGGTTTCCTTGCCAACCTTCAAGTCTCTCCTACCTTGGAAGACCAGATTCGCCAAGCCCAGCTTCTTGATGCTATGGTGAAAAAGGTGAAGATTGGGATTGCCAAGAGTCAGCCCAAGTACAAGTGCTACCGCCTTGATGACAAGGATACTCTCTTCTTCGAGGATCGTATTGTTGTGCCCAAAGGTGAACTTCGTAAAGTGATCATGAACGAGGCTCACAATTCTCTCCTCTCCATCCACCCTGGGAGTACGAAGATGTATCAGGACCTTAAGCAGGCTTATTGGTGGACTCGAATGAAGCGCGAGATTGCTCAATTCGTGAATGAATGTGATGTCTGCAGAAGAGTGAAGGCAGAACACCAAAGGCTAGCTGGTCTCCTCCAACCTCTTGCCATTCCAGAATGGAAGTTTGACCACATTGAAATGGACTTCGTGACTGGGTTTCCAAAGTCCAAGCGTGGCAATGATGCTATATTCGTTGTCATTGATAAACTCACCAAAGTGGCTCATTTTCTGCCTATCAAAGAGTCGATCACTGCAGCTCAATTGGCGGAACTCTATACCTCTCGAATTGTCTCTCTGCACGGTATCCCACAAGTGATCTCTTCAGACCGTGGCAGCATCTTTACCTCCAAGTTTTGGGATTCTTTTCAGAAGGCCATGGGCACCAACATCCGCTTCAGCATAGCTTTCCATCCTCAAACTAGCGGTCAAGTCGAGCGTGTCAACCAGCTTCTTGAAGATATGCTCAGGGCTTGTGTGATCTCCTTCGGCATGAAGTGGGAGGATTGTCTTCCTTATGTTGAATTCTCCTACAACAACAGTTTTCAAGCAAGTTCGGGCAAAGCCCCATTTGAAATTCTGTATGGCAGGAAGTGTCGTACCCCTCTCAACTGGTCTGAAACCGGTGAACGTCAGCTTTTGGGTAATGACTTAATCACAGAGGCAGAAGAAATGTGCAAAGTCATTCGTGATAACCTCAAAGCAGCCCAATCCCGTCAGAAGAGCTACTATGATAGTAAGCACCGTGATTTGGCTTTCGAGATCGGAGATCATGTTTACCTCCGCGTCTCTCCTATGAAAGGTACTCGTCGCTTCGGTATCAAAGGGAAGCTTGCCCCCAGATACGTGGGACCTTTCAAGATTGTCAGCAAGAGAGGCGACCTCGCCTATCAACTCGAGCTTCCTTCAAACTTTGCAAATGTTCATGATGTGTTCCATGTCTGTCAGCTTCGAAAGTGCTTCAAGACTCCTGACCGCACCGTCAACTTCGAGGACATTGAGCTCCAAGAAGATCTCTCTTATCGTGAGCACCCAGTTGCTATTCTCGAAGAGACTGAATGCAAGACTCGCAACAAGTCAATCAAATTTCTCAAAGTCAAGTGGTCACACCATTCCGACCGTGAAGCTACCTGGGAACGCGAGGATCACCTCCGTTCTGAGTACCCGATGTTCTTTCAGTCCTAGATCTCGGGACGAGATCCTTTCGTAGTGGTGGAGTGTTGTAACACCCCGGATGTATCTTTCCCAATTTGTACTCCAACTCTTGCCGTTTCCGGTGTTAAGTTATTTTATTTTCTCGGGTTCGGGTTTTTGTGTCCGTGTGTTGTTGTCGTTGTCATGCATCTCATATCATGTCATCACGTGCATTGCATTTGCATACGTGTTCATCTCATGCATTCGAGCATTTTCCCCGTTGTCCGTTTTGCTTTCCGGCGCTCCATTCTCCTCCGGTGGTCATTTCCACCCTCTTCTTGTGTGTGGGGGTTAAACATTTCCGGATTGGACCGAGACATGCCAAGCGGCCTTGGTTTACCACCGATAGACCGCCTGTCAAGTTCCGTACCATTTGGACTTCGTTTGATACTCCAACGGTTAACCGAGGGATCGAGAAGGGCTCGTGCGTGTTGCAGCCCAACACCCCTCCAATTTGGCCCAAAACTCACCTAAACCCTCTCCATCATCTAGAGCGTTCGATCACGATCGCGTGGCCAAAAACCGCTCCTCATTTGGACTCTCCTAGCTCCTCCTATGTCTATTTAAAGATCCCCTTCGTTTTCTTCTTCTTCTTCCCCCCGAAACCCTAGATCCGCCACCTCGCGCGCGCCGGACAAACTCCCCCGCCGACGGACATTGTCCGCCCGATCCGCCCGGCCAATCCCGCGAAGCCACGTGGCGCCGCGCGCCCACATCGCCGCCCGCACCCACCGCGGCCCGCGCGGCCCGTCACCGGCCCTCCCGGCCCGACTCCCGGGCGCCGCCGCCCGCGCCGCCCCTCTCCTCCAACGCCGCCCCCGAGCCGCCCAGCACCACCGCGCCGCCGCCTCCGCCGCTCCGTCGCCGAACCATCGCCGCGCCGCCTCGCCCGCCGCGCTGCCTCGCTGGCCGCCGCGCCGCCTCGCCCGCCGCGCCCCTCGCCGCCCCTCGGGTCCCGCGCCTCCCCGGCCCCTCTCGGCCTCTCCCTCCTACTCCAGCGACGAACTCCGGCAAAGCCCCGGCGACGAACCTCGTTTTGCGTGCCTGGGTCAAACCCTAGATCCGGAGGTAAAAATTCGTCTAAGTCCCCGAATTCTCAGATCCATATGCTCCTGTTCATCATGTCGTATCTTTGCATCCGTGGCTCCGATTCATGCATATAGCATATCAAAATGTTCATCTCAGAGAGTACATCATTTCATTCCATTGCATCATTTTCATTTGAGTTCATCTTGATGCCCGAAATGCTGTTAGAAGAGGGCTACTTGAGTTAATTGTCAGATCTGCTAGTCCGTTTAGCTTTTTGTCATTTTTGCCATGATTAATGTGTGCATGATATGCCCATGAGCTCTACATATGTTTTGTTAAGGGTTTTGTCATCTTTCTAGAGGTGCAACCCATGTATTTTTGTGATGTGTGTGGTGGCTAGTGCAAGCTTGCCAAGTGAGGCACTTGGTAATTCTGTTTTCAAGGACTTAGCATTTCCACTAAGTCCTTGAGCTGTTTATCTCATGTTGCCATATGTTCGTGTTGTTTCCGAGTGATCCGTGCCTCTTTTGAGGATGATCAGTAAGGGAGTTTTATTAATATTGTAGTGCTCTATCCATTCATGTCTTTGTTTGCAATTATGGAGCACCCTAGCTTGAGTCAATCGAGCTCTACTTTTCCTACTTTGTGAATCTGGGCAGATTGTCAACTTGTTTGCAATTTTGCCGATGATGTTGTAGTTGATCCGTGCATGCTATGCTATTGTTCTTGCCATGTCTAGCTTGCATTTTGTGTGTTCTTGATAGATTTATGCTTAGATTTTCATGAATTGCACCGTGGTGAGTGCATCGAGCTCGTAAACATGCCTACTTGAGTTATGTTTCAGCATGTTCCAGTTTTCATTAAGTCTGAAAACTGATTATGCTTTTGCTATGTTCACATGCTTGCAAATGTATTTTGTGATCCCTTTTGGCTCAAGGTCACTAAGGGACTTTTGTTAAGCTATTTGAGTAGCTCCATGTCATGTCTTACTTTGCCATGTTCAGGTCCTGTAGCATGTAGTTTTATTGCTCCGAAGAGGGCTACCTGATCTGAAATTCTAGACAAGTGTTAATTTCACTAAGTCTGAGATCTGTTTACCATATGCATTTTTCCATGCTTGTTTGAACATGTTAATGGATGAATTGGCCGTAGCTCAGTGCTAGACTTTTGTTAAGCATCTTGAATGCATCCCTGCCATGCATTTTGTTGTCATGTTTGGGTGCTGTAGCATGTTCATCTCATTGCATTTAGATGGCTACTTGCTGTAAATTGCAGACCGGTGTCATATTTGTTTCGCTTGCCATTTCCAAACCGTAACTCCGATTCCGGTGATCTTTATATCGTTTTCAAGCGATTTCTTATCATATTTCCAGTGGCACACTTGGATTCCCAAGTTGAGGCCAGGTTCATGCATTCCTTGTCACACCTTGCATATGCATCCCGCATCGCATCCCGCATAGCATATCATCATTGCATCATATTGTTTGATCCTTGCACGTGGTTGATTGTGTCCTTGTTGCTTGCTTGTCTTGTTTGGGTAGAGCCGGGAGACAAGTTCGCTAACGAGGAGCCCGTTGAGTTTGCTTTCGAGGATCCAGTCAACTCTGACAACTGTGCAGGCAAGATGATCATACCCTCGAAATCACTACTATCTTTGCTAAGCTAGTTTGCTCGCTCTTTTGCTATGCCAATGCTACGATGCCTACCATTTGCTTTCCAGCCTCCCAAATTGCCATGTCAAACCTCTAACCCACCATTGTCCTAGCAAACCGTTGATTGGCTATGTTACCGCTTTGCTCAGCCCCTCTTGTAGCGTTGCTAGTTGCAGGTGAAGATTGGAGGCCGTTCCTTGTTGGAAAATTTATTTACTTGTTGAGATATCATTATATTACCTTGTTATCTTAATGCATCTATATACTTGGTAAAGGGTGGAAGGCTCGGCCTCTCGCCTAGTGTTTTGTTCCACTCTTGCCGCCCTAGTTTCCATCATATCGGTGTTATGTTCCCGGAATTTTGCGTTCCTTACGCGGTTGGGTTATAATGGGAACCCCTTGATAGTTCGCCTTGATTAAAGCTTTTCCAGCAATGCCCAACCTTGGTTTTACCATTTTCCACCTAGCCTATTTTCCCTTGGGTTTCCGGAGCCCGAGGGTCATCTTATTTTAAACCCCCCCCCCGGGCCAGTGCTCCTCTGAGTGTTGGTCCAAACTAGAGTCCTGTGCAGCGCCCCCTCGGGGAAACTCGAGGTTTGGTTTTAGTTGTATGGAGCGCTCATCTGAGTGTGCCCTGAGAACGAGATATGTGCAGCTCCTATCGGGATTTGTCGGCACATTCGGGCGGTGTTGCTGGTCTTGTTTTAACAAGTCGAAGTGTCTTGAAGAACCGAGATACCGAGTCTGATCGGAACGTCTTGGGAGGAGGTCTATTCCTTCGTTGACCGTGAGAGCTTGTCATGGGCTAAGTTGGGACTCCCCTGCAGGGATTTGAACTTTCGAAAGCCGTGCCCGCGGTTATGGGCAGATGGGAATTTGTTAATGTCCGGTTGTAGATAACTTGAACCTTAACTTAATTAAAATGAATCAACCGAGTGTGTTACCAAGATGGCCTCTTCTCGGCGGAGTTCGGGAAGTGGACACGGTGTTGGAGTAATGTTTGCGCAGGTTGTCCTTTGGTTTCTCGCTCTCGCTTTGCCTCCTCTTCTCGCTCTCTTTTGCGAATAAGTTAGCCACCATATTTGCTAGTCGCTTGCTGCAGCTCCACTTATTTTTTACCTTGCCTTACCTATAAGCTTAAATAGTCTTGATCGCGAGGGTGCGAGATTGCTGAGTCCCTATGGCTCACAGATTACTATTACACCAGATGCAGGTCCAGATGATTCCGCTCCAGGTGACGCGCTCGAGCTCAAGTGGGAGTTCGACGAGGACTCTCAACGTTATTATGTTTCCTTTCCTGATGATCAGTAGTGGTGCCCAGTTGGGGGTGATCGGGACCGTGTCGCATGTTGGGTTATCTTTTATTTTGGCGCCGTAGTCGGGCCATGAGTGTTTGGATGATGTAATGTTATTTATGTACCTTGATTGACGTGGCGAGTGTAAGCCAACCTTGTTATCTCCCCTTTTATTAATTATATTACATGGGATGTTTGTGAAGATTGCCTAACTTGCGACATATGCCTTCAATGCGATTATGCCTCTAAGTCGTGCCCCGACACGTGGGAGATATAGTCGCATCGAGGGTGTTACACCATCTCGGATGGGGTTCACCACCTCCATTGGTGCCTCTCCGATGATGCGTGAGTAGTTCTTTGTAGACCTTCGGGTCCGTAGTTAGTAGCTAGATGGCTTTCTCTCTCGCTCGCTGAATTCCCAATACAATGGTCTCTTGGAGATCCATATGATGTAACTCTTTTGCGGTGTGTTTCTTGGGATCTGATGAACTTCGAGTTTATGATCAGTCATATCTTTTTATATCCATGAAAGTTATTTGAGTTTCTTTGATATCTTATAGCCTCGCATTTCTTCTCCGATATTTGGGTTTTTTTGGCCAACTTGATCTATTTATCTTGCAATGGGAAGAGGTGCCTGGTAGTGGGTTCGATCTTACGGTGCTTGATCCCGGTGATAGAAAGGGAACCGACACGTATGTATCGTTGCTACTAAGGATAAAAAGACGAGATCTATATCTACCGCCATATAGATAAACGGATCTGTTGGGAACGTAGCAATTTCAAAAAAAATCCTACGCACACGCAATATCATGGTGATGCATAGAAACGAGAGGGGAGAGTGTGTCCACGTACCCTCGTACACCAAAAGCGGAAGCGTTAGCACAACACGGTTGATGTAGTCGTATGTCTTCACGATCCGACCGATCAAGTACCGAACGCACAGCACCTCTAAGTTCTGCACATGTTCAACTCGATGACGTCCCTCGAACTCCGATCCAGCTGAGTGTTGAGGGAGAGTTTCGTCAGCATGATAGCGTGGTGACGATGATGATGTTCTACCGACGCAGGGCTTCGCCTAAGCACCGCTACGATATGATCGAGGTGGATTATGGTGGAGGGGGGCACCGCACACGGCTAAGAGATCAAGAGATCAATTGTTGTGTCTATGGGGTGCCCCCCTCCTCCGTATATAATGGGGGGAGGAGAGGGCCAGCCAAGGGGGTGGCACGCCCTAGGAGGGGGAAACCTACTCCAAGTAGGTTTGCCCCTCCCTTTCCTAGTCCAAGGAGGGGAAGGAAGGAGTGGGAGAGGGGAAAGGCAAGGGTGGCGCCCCCCCCCTTTCCTTGTCCTATTCGGACTCAAGGGGAGGGGCGCGCCTCTTGCCCTGGCTGGCCCCTCTCTCTCTCTCTCCACTAAGGCCCAACAAAGCCCATTAGTTCCCGGGGAGTTCCGGTAACCCCTGGTACTCCGATAAATGTCTGAAACCTTCTGGAACCTTTCCGGTGTCCAAACATAGTCGTCCAATATATCGACCTTTACTTCTCGACCATTTAGAGACTCCTCGTCATGTCCGTGATCACATCCGGGACTCCGAACTACCTTCGGTACATCAAAACATATAAACTCATAATATAACCGTCATCTAACTTTAAGCGTGCGGACCCTACGGGTTCGAGAACTATGTAGACATGACCGAGACACGTCTCCGGTCAATAACCAATAGCGGAACCTGGATGCTCATATTGGCTCCTACATATTCTACGAAGATCTTTATCGGTCAAACCGCATAACAACATATGTTGTTCCCTTTGTCATCGGTATGTTACTTGCCTGAGATTCGATCGTCGGTATCTCAATACCTAGTTCAATCTCGTTACCGACAAGTCTCTTTACTCGTTTCGTAATACGTCATCCCGCAACTAACTCATTAGTTGCATTGCTTGCAAGGCTTATTGTGATGTGCATTACCGAGTGGGCCTAGAGATACCTCTCTGACAATCGGAGTGACAAATCCTAATCTCGAAATACGCCAACCCAACAAGTACCTTTGGAGACACCTGTAGAGCACCTTTATAATCACCCAGTTCTGTTGTGACGTTTGGTAGCACACAAAGTGTTCCTCCGATAAACGGGAGTTGCATAATCTCATAGTCATAGGAACATGTATAAGTCATGAAGAAAGCAATAGCAACAAACTAAATGATCAAGTGCTAAGCTAACGGAATGGGTCAAGTCAATCACATCATTCTCCTAATGATGTGATCCCGTTAATCAAATGACAACTCTTTGTCTATGGCTAGTAAACATTACCATCTTTGATTAACGAGCTAGTCGAGTAGAGGCAAACTAGTGACACTCTGTTTATCTATGTATTCACACATGTATCATGTTTCCGGTTAATACAATTCTAGCATGAATAATAAAAAATTATCATGATATAAGGAAATAAATAATAACTTTATTATTGCCTCTAGGGCATATTTCCTTCAGTCTCCCACTTGCACTAGAGTCAATAATCTAGATTACACAGCAATGATTCTAACACCCATGGAGCAATGTTTTGGTCTGCAACATTCAGATCCGTATGTATCTTGCAAATCTCTATGTCTCCCACCTGGACTTGATCCCAGATGGAGTTGAAGTGTCTCTTGATGTGCTTGGTTCTCTTGTGAAATCTGGATTCCTTTGCCAAAGCAATTGCACCAGTATTGTCACAAAAGATTTTCATTGGACCTGATGCATTAGGTATGACACCTAGATCGGATATGAACTCCTTCATCCAGACTCCTTCATTTGTTGCTTCCGAAGCAGCTATGTACTCCGCTTCACATGTAGATCCTGCTACGACGCTTTGTTTAGAACTGCACCAACTAACAGCCCCACCGTTTAATAAAAACACATATCCGGTTTGAGATTTAGAATCGTCTGGATCAGTGTCAAAGCTTGCATCGACGTAACCATTTACGACGAGTTCTTTGTCACCTCCATAAATGAGAAACATATCCTTCGTCCTTTTTAGGTATTTCAGGATGTTCTTGACCGTTGTCTAGTGATCCACTCCTGGATTACTTTGGTACCTCCCTGCTAAACTAATAGCAAGGCACACATCAGGTCTGGTACATAGCATTGCATACATGATAGAGCCTATGGCTGAAGCATAGGGAACATCTATCATTTTCTCTCTATCTTCTGCAGTGGTCGGGCACTGAGTCTTACTCAACTTCACACCTTGTAACATAGGCAAGAACCCTTTCTTTGCTTGATCCATTTTGAACTTCTTCAAAACTTTGTCAAGGTATGTGCTTTGTGGAAGTCCAATTAAGTGTCTCGATCTATCTCTATAGATCTTGATGCCCAATATATAAGCAGCTTCTCCGAGATCTTTCATTGAAAAACTCTTATTTAGATATCCTTTTATGCTATCCAGAAATTCTATATCATTTCCAATCAACAATATGTCATCCACATATAATATCAGAAATGCTACAGAGCTCCCACTCACTTTCTTGTAAATACAGACTTCTCCAAAAGTCTGTATAAAACCATAAGCTTTGATCACACTATCAAAACGTTTATTCCAACTCCGAGAGGCTTCCACTAGTCCATAAATGGATCGCTGGAGCTTGCACACTTTGTTAGCTCCCTTTGGATCGACAAAACCTTCCGGTTGCATCATATACAACTCTTCTTCCAGAAATCCATTCAGGAATGCAGTTTTGACATCCATTTGCCAAATTTCATAATCATAAAATGCGGCAATCGCTAACATGATTCGGACAGACTTAAGCATCGCTACGGGTAAGAAAGTCTCATCGTAGTCAATCCCTTGAACTTGTTGAAAACCCTTTGCAACAAGTCGAGTTTTATAGACAGTAACATTACCGTCAGTGTCAGTCTTCTTCTTGAAGATCCATTTATTTTCAATGGCTTGCAGATCAACGGGCAAGTCAACCAAAGTCCACACTTTGTTCTCATACATGGATCCCATCTCAGATTTCATGGCCTCAAGCCATTTTGCGGAATCTGGGCTGACCATCGCTTCTTCATAGTTCGTAGGTTCGTCATGGTCTAGTAACATAACCTCCAGAAAAGGATTACCATACCACTCTAGTGCGGATCTTACTCTGGTTGGCCTACGAGGTTCAGTAACAACTTAATCTGAAGTTTCATGATCATCATCATTAACTTCCTCACTAATTGGTGTAGGTGTCATAGGAACCGGTTTCTGTGATGAACCACTTTCTAATAAGGGAGCAGGTACAGTTACCTCATCAAGTTCTACTTTCCTCCCACTCATTTCTTTCGAGAGAAACTCCTTCTCTAGAAAGATTCCAAATTTAGCAATAAAAGTCTTGCCTTCGGATATGTGATAGGAGGTGTACCCAACAGTCTCTTTTGGGTATCCTATGAAGACACATTTCTCCGATTTGGGTTCGAGCTTATCAGGTTGAAGCTTTTTCACATAAGCATCGCAGCCCCAAACTTTAAGAAACGACAACTTTGGTTTCTTGCCAAACCATAGTTCATAAGGCGTCGTCTCAACGGATTTAGATGGTGCCCTATTTAACGTGAATGCGGCTTTCTCTAGAGCATAACCCCAAAACGATAGCGGTAAATCAGTAAGAGACATCATAGATCGTACCATATCCAGTAAAGTACGATTACGACGTTCGGACACACCATTACGCTGTGGTGTTCCGGGTGGCGTGAGTTGCGAAACTATTCCGCATTGTTTCAAATGAAGACCAAACTCGTAAATCAAATATTCTCCTCCACGATCAAATCGTAGAAACTTTATTTTCTTGTTATGATGATTTTCAACTTCACTCTGAAATTCTTTGAACTTTTCAAATGTTTCAGACTTATGTTTCATTAAGTAGATATACCCATATCTACTTAAATCATCTGTGAAGGTGAGAAAATAACGATACCCGCTGCGAGCCTCAATATTCATCGGACCACACACATTTGTATGTATGATTTCCAACAAATATGTTGCTCGCTCCATAGTTCCGGAGAACGGCATTTTAGTCATCTTGCCCATGAGGCACGGTTCGCAAGTACCAAGTGATTCATAATCAAGTGGTTCCAAAAGTCCATCAGAATGGAGTTTCTTCATGCGCTTTACACCGATATGACCTAAACGGTAGTGCCACAAATAAGTTACACTATCATTATCAACTCTGCATCTTTTGGCTTCAATATTATGAATATATGTATCACTACTATTGAGATATAACAAAAATAGACCACTCTTCAAGGGTGCATGTCCATAAAAGATATTATTCATATAAATAGAACAACCATTATTCTCTGATTTAAATGAATAACCGTCTTGCATCAAACAAGATCCAGATATAATGTTCATGCTCAACGCTGGCACCAAATAACAATTATTCAGGTCTAAAACTAATCCCGAAGGTAGATGTAGAGGTAGCGTGCCGACCGCGATCACATCGACTTTGGAACCATTTCCCACGCGCATCGTCACCTCGTCCTTAGCCAATCTTCGCTCAATCTGTAGCCCCTGTTTCAAGTTGCAAATGTTAGCAACAGAACCAGTATCAAATACCCAGGTGCTACTACAAGCATTAGTAAGGTACACATCGATAACATGTATATCACATATACCTTTGTTCACCTTGCCATCCTTCTTATCCGCCAAATACTTGGGGCAGTTCTGCTTCCAGTGACTAGTCTGCTTGTAGTAGAAGCACTCAGTCTCAGGCTTAGGTCCAGACTTGGGTTTCTTCTCTTGAGTAGCAACTTGTTTGCCGTTCTTCTTGAAGTTCCCCTTCTTCTTCCCTTTGCCCCTTTTCTTGAAACTGGTGGTCTTATTGACCATCAACACTTGATGCTCCTTCTTGATTTCTACCTCCGCAGCCTTTAGCATCGCGAAGAGCTCGGGAATTGTCTTATTCATCCCTTGCATATTATAGTTCATCATGAAGCTTTTGTAGCTTGGTGGCAGTGATTGAAGAACTCTGTCAATGACACTATCAACAAGAAGATTAACTCCCAGTTGAGTCAAGTGATTATGATACCCAGACATTTTGAGTATATGTTCACTGATAGAACTATTCTCCTCCATCTTGCAGCTATAGAACTTATTGGATACTTCATATCTCTCAATCCGGGCATTTGCTTGAAATATTAACTTCAATTCCTGGAACATCTCATATGCTCCATGATGTTCAAAACGTCGTTGAAGTCCCGGTTCTAAGCCATAAAGCATGGCACACTGAACTATCGAGTAGTCATCAGCTTTACTCTGCCAAACGTTCTTAACATTGTCAGCAGCATCTGCAGCAGCTCTGGCACCCAGCGGTGCTTCCAGGACGTAATTCTTCTGTGTAGCAATGAGGATAATCCTCAAGTTACGGACCCAGTCCGTGTAATTGCTACCATCATCTTTCAACTTTTCTTTCTCAAGGAACGCATTAAAATTCAACGGAACAACAGCACAAGCCATCTATCTACAATCAACATAGACAAGCAAGAAACTATCAGGTACTAAGTTCATGATAAATTTAAGTTCAATTAATCATATTACTTAAGAACTCCCACTTAGATAGACATCCCTCTAATCCTCTAAGTGATCATGTGATCCAAATCAACTAAACCATGTCTGATCATCATGTGAGATGGAGTAGTTTCAATGGTGAACATCACTATGTTGATCATATCTACTATATGATTCACGCTCGACCTTTCGGTCTCAATGTTCCGAGGCCATATCTGTTATATGCTAGGCTCGTCAAGTTTAACCTGAGTATTCCGCGTGTGCAACTGTTTTGCACCAGTTGTATTTGAACATAGAGCCTATCACACCCGGTCATGACGTGGTGTCTCGGCACGAAGAACTTTCGCAACGGTGCATACTCAGGGAGAACACTTATATCTTGATAATTTAGTGAGAGATCATCTTATAATGCTACCGTCAATCAAAGCAAGATAAGATGCATAAAAGATAAACATCACATGCAATCAATATAAGTGATATGATATGGCCATCATCATCTTGTGCTTGTGATCTCCATCTCCGAAGCACCGTCATGATCACCATCGTCACCGGCACGACACCTTGATCTCCATCATAGCATCGTTGTCGTCTCGCCAACTTATGCTTCTATGACTATTGCTACCGCTTAGTGATAAAGTAAAGCATTACAGGGCGATTGCATTGCATACAATAAAGCGACAACCATATGGCTCCTGCCAGTTGCCGATAACTTGGTTACAAAACATGATCATCTCATACAATAAAATATAGCATCATGCCTTGACCATATCACATCACAACATGCCTTGCAAAAACAAGTTAGACGTCCTCTACTTTGTTGTTGCAAAGTTTTACGTGGCTGCTACGGGCTGAGCAAGAACCGTTCTTACCTACGCATCAAAACCACAACGATAGTTCGTCAAGTTAGTGATGTTTTAACCTTCTCAAGGACCGGATGTAGCCACACTTGGTTCAACTAAAGTTGGACAAACCGACACCCGCCAGCCACCTGTGTGCAAAGCACATCGGTAGAACCAGTCTCGCGTAAGCGTATGCGTAATGTCGGTCCGGGCCACTTCATCCAACAAATACCACCGAACCAAAGTATGACATCCTGGTAAGCAGTATGACTTGTATCGCCTACAACTCACTTGTGTTCTACTCGTGCATATGACATCTACGCATAAAACCTGGCTCGGATGCCACTGTTGGGGAACGTAGTAATTTCAAAAAAAATCCTACGCACACGCAAGATCATGGTGATGCATAGCAACGAGAGGGGAGAGTGTGTCCACGTACCCTCGTAGACCGAAAGCGGAAGCGTTAGCACAACGCGGTTGATGTAGTCATACGTCTTCACGATCCGACCGATCAAGTATCGAACGCACAGCACCTCCAAGTTCTGCACACATTCAACTAGATGACGTCCCTCAAACTCCGATCCAGCTGAGTGTTGAGGGAGAGTTTCGTCAGCACGATGGCGTGGTGATGATGATGATGTTCTACCGATGCAGGGCTTCGCCTAAGCACCGCTACGATATGAAAGAGGTGGATTATGGTGGAGGGGGGCACCGCACACGGCTAAGAGATCAAGAGATCAATTGTTGTGTCTATGGGGTGCCCCCCCCTCCTCCGTATATAAAGGGGGGAGGGGGAGAGGGCCGACCAAGGGGGTGGCGCGCCCTAGGAGGGGGAAACCTACTCCAAGTAGGTTTGCCCCTCCCTTTCCTAGTCCAAGAAGGAGAGGGAGAGGGGAAAGGCAAGGGGGGCGCCCCCCCCCTTTCCTTGTCCTATTCGGACTCAAGGGGAGGGGCGCGCCTCTTGCCCTGGCTGGCCCCTCTCTCTCTCCACTAAGGCCCAACAAGGCCCATTAGTTCCCGGGGGGTTCCGGTAACCCCCAGTACTCCGATAAATGTCTGAAACCTTCCGGAACCTTTCTGGTGTCCAAACATAGTCGTCCAATATATCGATCTTTATGTCTTGACCATTTCAAGACTCCTCTTCATGTCCGTGATCACATCCGGGACTCCAAACTAGCTTCGGTACATCAAAACATATAAACTCATAATATAACCATCATCTAACTTTAAGCGTGCAGACCCTACGGGTTCGAGAACTATGTAGACATGACCGAGACACGTCTCCGGTCAATAACCAATAGCGGAACCTGGATGCTTATATTGGCTCCTACATATTCTACGAAGATCTTCATCGGTCAAACCGCATAACAACATGCGTTGTTCCCTTTGTCATCGGTATGTTACTTGCCCAAGATTCGATCGTCGGTATCTCAATACCTAGTTCAATCTCATTTCCGGCAAGTCTCTTTACTCGTTCCGTAATATGTCATCCTGCAACTAACTCATTAGTTGCATTGCTTGCAAGTCTTATAGTGATGTGCATTACCGAGTGGGCCTAGAGATACCTCTCTGACAATCGGAGTGACAAATCCTAATCTCGAAATATGCCAACCCAACAAGTACCTTTGGAGACACCTGTAGAGCACCTTTATAATCACCCGTTTATGTTGTGACGTTCGGTAGCACACAAAGTGTTCCTCCGGTAAACGGGAGTTGCATAATCTCATAGTCATAGGAACATGTATAAGTCATGAAGAAAGCAATAGCAACAAACTAAATGATCAAGTGCTAAGCTAACGGAATGGGTCAAGTCAATCACATCATTCTCCTAATGATGTGATCCCGTTAATCAAATGACAACTCTTTGTCTATGGCTAGGAAACATAACCATCTTTGATTAACGAGCTAGTCAACTAGAGGCATACTAGTGACACTCTGTTTGTCTATGTATTCACACATGTATCATGTTTCCGGTTAATACAATTCTAGCATGAATAATAAACATTTATCATGATATAAGGAAATAAATAATAACTTTATTATTGCCTCTAGGGCATATTTCCTTCAGGATCTTGTCTACATCATCTCATCGTTCTTATTGCATTACTCCATTTTTCCATGAACTTAATAGACTAGATGCATGCTGGCTAGCGGTCGATGTGTGGAGTAATAGTAGTAGATGGAGGCGGGAGTCGGTCTACTAATCTTGGACGTGATGCCTATGTAATGATCATTGCCTGGATATTGTCATAATTATTTGAAGTTCTATCAATTGCCCAACAGTAATTTGTTTACCCACCGTTTGCTATTTTTCTCGAGAGAAGCCACTAGTGAAACCTGCGGCCCCCGGGTCTTCTTTCTCATATATTTGACTTGCGATCTACTTTTCCTTTGCATTTTTATTCAGATCTATTAAACCAAAAAAATACAAAAATACCTTGCTGCATTTTATCTTTATTTATTTTATTTGGCGCTCGATTTATCAATCTACTACCTCACGTCTGTTTTCCTATCTTGAGGCGTCGTACCCCGGAAGGGATTGACAACCCCTTTAACACGTCGGGTTGCGAGGTGTTGTTATTTGTGTGCAAGTGTTGCTTATGTTGTGTTGTTTGGTTCTCCTACTGGTTCGATACCTTGGTTTCATAACTGAGGGAAATACCTACCGCGCTGTGCTACATCATCCCTCCCTCTCCAGGGAAATACCGACATAGTTCCAGCTACCATCACACTTACAGGTCCCCTGCACCACCTTGAACTGATTCCACCTTAATTGCTTATAAATAACGAACCCTACGCTGTATTTTCAGAAGAACTTTATCGCTGCCACAGGTTCCTGTTCCGCAAAGATCCCATATGGAGGCATGTTTCGGAGCTCTGCCGAAGGGGGAAGCCATTCCCAGAGCCATCTTCATCAATCTTGATGCATCCATGATCATGTCTGAGTAGTCCTATTAGGACCTTAGGGTCTGTAGTAGTATTATATGGTCCTATCTCTTTTTGGCTCTTCAATACCATGTTCCCATGAGCCTTCACACATGATCGGGATCAATTCGATGTAATTGGTGGTGTGTCTGTTGGAACACAATGAATTGTCACTTTATGATCAGAATTTTCATTGAAATCAATTGAATCTTTTAAGATTTATTTGTTATATAATTAAATAGCTTTGCATGCTATCTGATCTATCTATCTTCTTTGGCCAAGTTGATAGGTTTTTCTTCAGAGGGTGTGCTACTTTATAGTGGGTTCAATCTTGCGGTGCTCTAACCTAGTGACAAAAATGGCCAAGATACATATTGTATTTTTTGCCACTAAGTATAAAACGACGGGGTTTTGTCATATTGATTGACTTTGTCATGTCTACATTATGTCATCTTGCTTATTATGATACTCTGTTTCTTACAAAATTAATACCTTGAGATCCACACTCAATAGGGGTTTGGGGGGTGGAGTATTAGTGGTAGATGTACTTGGATTAACGGTCTACTTATCATGGATGTAATGCTTATATGAGATTTTGACATGGATGATCATAGTTATAAATGTTGCTATTTAGTCAATTGCCCGATATGTCTCCAACGTATCTATAATTTATGAAGTATTCATGCCATGTTTACAACAATTTTATATGGTTTTAGTATGATTTGATTAGAACTAACCCGGACTAACGTTGTTTTCAGTAGAACTACCGTGCTGTCATTTTTTGTGCAGAAATAAAAGTACTCAGAATGGGCTGAAAATTTACGGTGATTTTTATGGACCAAAAGAGACCCCCCGAAGCACTAGAGCTAGGCCAAGAAGTGGACGAGGAGGCCACAAGCCTGGGGGGCGCGCCCACTGAAGGAAATATGCCCTAGAGGCAATAATAAAGTTATTATTTATTTCCTTATATCATGATAAAATTTTATTATTCATGCTAGAATTGTATTAACCGGAAACATAATACATGTGTGAATACATAGACAAACAGAGTGTCACTAGTATGCCTCTACTTGACTAGCTCGTTAATCAAAGATGGTTGTGTTTCCTAACCATGGACAAAGAGTTGTTATTTGATTAACGGGATCACATCATTAGTTGAATGATCTGATTGACATGACCCATTCCATTAGCTTAGCACCCGATCGTTTAGTATGTTGCTATTGCTTTCTTCATGACTTATACATGTTCCTATGACTATGAGATTATGCAACTCCCGTTTGCCAGAGGAACACTTTGTGTGCTACCAAACGTCACAACGTAACTGGGTGATTATAAAGGAGCTCTACAGGTGTCTCCAAAGGTACATGTTGGGTTGGCGTATTTCGAGATTAGGATTTGTCACTCCGATTGTCGGAGAGGTATCTCGCGATATCCCAAATAAATGGAGACTTTGATGCCAAGGATCCGAAAATGGCAGCTTATCGCAATGCCGTCCTAAAAATGTCAGCTCGGTTCGAGGGGCTCGAATTTCACCATGTGGCTCGGGAAAACAATCAGGCGGCGGATATCCTCGCCCGCATCGGTGCAAAACGCGACACGGTCCCTCCCAACATATTTCTGGAAAGGCTCTTCAAGCCATTCGTAGCATGGGAAGGGGACACCGGTAACAACAGTCCGGACCCGGCCAAAATACCCGATACCGAACTCTCTGACACAATCAGAGGATACGCCACCGAAATAACACATTCAGCCCACGAAATAATGGCCATTATTGCCCTGTGGACAGAACCCTTCCTGGCCTACCTAACTAGACAGGAACTTCCGGAGGACCAAAATGAGGCACGCTGCATAGTGTGGCGATCCAAGGCCTACAGGGTCCATGAGGGAGAATTGTACAAAAAAAGCGCTACTGGAGTCCTTCAAAGGTGCACCTCCGAAGAGGAAGGGCGGAACCTTTTGGTAGAAATTCACGCCGGACTCGGCAGTCACCACGCCGCAGCCCGGGCTCTTATAAGCAAGGCCTTCCGTACATGATTCTATTGGCCAACGGCCCGGGCAGATGCACAGGACTTGGTCCAACGTTGCGCCGGTTGCCAGCTCTTTGCAAATCAAAGCCACATGCCACCCACCACCCTCCAAACAATCCCCATTACATGGCCCTTCGTGGTCTGGGGGCTTGACATGGTTGGACCCCTTAAAGGGGGAACCCACAAGAAAAAATACTTATTGGTCATGGTGGATAAATTCACCAAATGGATAGAGGCTAAACCGGTAAAAACAGCCGAATCCGGACCGGTGATAGGTTTCATATCCGGGGTTGTACACCGTTACAGCGTCCCCCACAGCATCATCACTGATAACGGCACGAACTTCACGGCCGACGAGGTAAAACTCTGGTGCAGCAAAATGGGCATCAAGCTCGATTATGCTTCAGTCTATCACCCACAAACCAACGGTCAAGTCGAACGAGCAAATGGTCTTATAATGAGCGGCATTAAACCCAGATTAGTGCGCTCCTTAACGGAGTCTGACATGCACTGGGTAGAGGAGCTCGACTCCGTACTCTGGGGGCTGCGGACCACGCCGAATCATAGTACCGGATATACACCGTTTTTTATGGTATACGGCGCAGAGGCAGTCCTGCCCTGTGACATAATTCATGACTCACCTCGAGTGCACATGTACGAAGAAAGAGAAGCCGAGCTCGATCGGCAGGACAGTCTGGACACCTTGGAGGAAGAGCGCGACGTAGCCAAAGCCCGTTCCGCATTTTACCAGCAACAGGCTCGCAGATACCAAAGCAGAGAAGTATGGGCCAAAACTTATAACGTTGGCGAACTAGTTCTATGGCTGCCGGATAAGAAAAAGAACAAGCTCGATCCCAAATGGGAATGTCCCTTCATTATCGACCAAGTTCTGACCGGTGGAGCGTACCGACTGCGGGATGCATCGACTAGTCGACTCGAGCCGAACCCATGGAACGCAGCCAGGCTTCGAAGATTCTATGCCTAGCACCAGACTTTATGTTAGTCCCCTCCCTTTGTCCATTTTCTGCATATGCATCATCTGTCTTGTTTCCCTTTCTTTCTTTTTTTTCTCTAGGAATTCAAGGGTTACCTTGTGCCTCACTCATACATTACAGATGCGCTAGCCGCACTCTTCATACCTAGGGGCTTCTTTCACAGAAGCTTAAATTATTTACCTGGGCCTCACGCCCAACACATGTGTTATACTTCCGCATGTACCTTTTTTCACCACTATATGCATCGATATGACTTAAGTTTTGGCCAAGCTGGGTTGCCTGGCTCTTGTATCTATGCCCTACGTTCCCGTTAATTCGGCTAGGGCATAAGGGGAGCACCTCTGCGATTGTTACCACCGGGTTAGCCGGACGTGTACCTCAGACTGGGTGAAGCCGAAAGCTAGTGTTCTTAAGGGAATATTCGGTCAGTGAACAAAAGATGACTTTTATTTATTATCCATATCTACCCCCAGATGCTTTTTCTGCACTTCTTGTCGTAGTCCGGACATGCACTTTAGGGCATGCTTACCCAAGGAAAGGAACCCTTAACGGAACTATTCTCCCTGGAAGATGTTTCTTACTACCCATGTAATATAACATAACTAGTTGGGCACTTGTCTGATAAAGCACTAATGACCCCTACGCCTGGTCTCCACGCATGCCCCGGTTCTTACATAACCGAGAGGGTATTTGTATACACTCCGGACCGTCGGGTCCCGAGGTCGAAGCGAAAAGGTCCGCCACGACAAACGATCTACAATCCGGCTAGAAGGCATTATACATGTCACTTTAAAATTACATAGTCAATTTGACTGGTTGAATTCCTCTTCAATACCATCCAATAGGCTGTCTAGTCTACAGTCCTGTTGGGAATACTTTGCGGCCAATTCTACTTGGCCATACACTAAGCTCACAGGGATCTCCTTCCCATCGGGCCCCACAGGTCCAACTTCGGCCATATGGTTCGGGTCAGCCTTCGTGTACCGTGTCTTCACCATTGCCCAGGCTTCCCTGGCGCCCTGACGGCAGGCCGATATCTTCCATAATCGGAAGGGCCGCCGCGCTCCCTTTAGCTTTTCTGCAAGCTCTCCAAGGTCTTCGGGTATGGAGACGGATGGCCACAAGGCCTGGGCGACGCCTTGCATCACCTGCCGAACTCGTTCGTGCAGCTGTGAGAGCTCGGGAAGAAGGTCACCCGTTGAACCGGGCATTTCCTCGGCAGGACGACCTGTTAGCATACCTACAGACATAACTCTGTCAGCCAGCCTCCTCACCGAACTCCTTTTCAAAGTTCATTCAAGCACTTACTAAATATGCCGCGTCGAAGCCGCCGATTTTCCTTAACAGAGTCCGACAGTTGGGCACGAACATCTTGTAGTTCCACGCCCAGCTTGGTGTTGGCATCTAGGAGATCATTTTTCTCCTACCTCACCCTCGTAAGCACGCTCTCACCGGCCTTTAGCTGGCGTAGGAGCTGTTGCTTATCCGGATTTACTCCAGCGCCATCTGCAATTTTATCGTCAGATCTGCATATACGCCGCATTCTATATGATACTTATCATTCGAAGGATATGTTACCAGAGGGGGTCTCTTTGGGCTCCCCTGCGGCGGCCAGTGCGGCCTGAAGTTGGGCTTTGCACTCTTCCAGCTCCTGGGACAGTTGAGTATTCTTTTCTGTAAGAACCTGCATAACAAATGATCCTTAAATCAGCTATCCTAACTATTTCAAGTCTCAGGGGCTACTGATATATATAATCACAAAATTTTCTCACCCGTATGTCTTTTACATACTGCTCCATGGCTCTGGCTAGACCATTTTGAGCGGCACGGAGGTGCGCGTCTCCCGAGTTGAAGGCATCCAATGCCTCCTGGGAGAAACAAGCGTCACGAAGAACAGTCCAGCGATGCATGTGGTTCATAGCACTTTCCACCTCGGAATTGGTGGCGGACAGTTTATCCTCATCCTCTGTCGGAGGAGCACCCGACGCACACCTTGTATTCGTTCCCGCCTCCGAATCCGGCCTTGGAGCCTGGCTTGTGGTGGCGCGATTGGTAGCCTCTCCGGATATAGTCAGGTGAGCGCTCTTTTTCCTGAAAAGAAGGCATGGGCGTTAATATGCCTTTGAGAATAATGCCTTGCAATAAAGACGGTGCGCCGTACCATTGCGCCGATGTCTCAATCCGGACTGCAGGTCTTTTCAGCCTGCCTGGCCTCGCGGCCCCTTGTTGGCCAGTCACCGCAGGCTCGGCCTTCTGCCTCGAGGACCTCCCCTGCAAAACACGCCTGTTATACGACAATCAAAAACACGCAAGGACGGATCCCTTTTTGAAGTGCTGGGACTTCGGTCTCAGTCACCTATGAGGCTGGAAGTAGCCCAGGGTAATCGGCCGTAATGGCCACCAAAGCATTATCATTGCTGAATTGGTAAAACACCCCATCGATCAGCTCGACAGATATGTCTGGATCCTCCTGGGAGGCCGGGTCGAGGGACCGTCCAGGGTCCTCGGGTTGTGGAGGGGGGTTGTTTATCTCCCTTACAGCCTGGCGCAGTTCCTACGTAGAAATCGCTAGACTGAATACTTAACTACGGAAATATGAAACAGATGGGCGAGAAAAAGTCTCCACTTACCCAGCTCAGAGGATTGTACATAGAAAATCCGCCCTGCAGATGACACGAAGGAATTCCTCCTCTTCTCCCTTGTACAAAGTGGATAAGATCTTTATTAGATCAGCAACTGATCCCGGCCCTTTACGGCCGTAGCGGGTGGCGTCATCCTCCCCGTTGAAATCCCACATGGGGTGGCCTCTATACTGAAGCGGTTGCACCCCCCGCATGATACATATGGCCATGACCTCGATCATGGTCAATCCGGATCGAGCTAAAAAACTTATCCGGCTCATCAGGTAAAGAACGTCCCTGTCATCTTCCTCCAGGGAGCTCCGTGGAAGCCAGCTCCGGCGCTTCTTCAAAGAGGCATTGTCGAACTCAGGAAGGCCGATCCGAATAGGATCCGGGAGGGGGACGTCTTCTATATAAAACCATTCTGAAGGCCAGTCTTCGGACGTCTTCTTTGGGGTTCCGGACAGGTATCCGGTCCCGGCAACACGCCACACTTGGGCTCCGCCCACTTGATATATTGACCCCTTCTGAGAACGGGGCACAAGGCAGAACAACTTCTTCCACAGAGCGAAATGAGCCTCACAGCCCAAAAACAACTTGCAAAGGGCTACGAATCCCGTGATATGCAGCATGGAGGCAGGCGTAAGGTTGTGCAACTGGAGGCCGTAGAACTCCAGGAGCCGGAGAAACGGATGAATTGGGAATCCGAGCCCTCTTACCAAATAAGGGACAAGGCATACCCGTTCTCCCTTGGAGGGATTGGGAAGGCTCTCCGCTTGCTCTCCGCCATTATAGGTGGCGAGCCCGGCTCGAACAGGGACCATGTACCCTGGGGGAAGAAATCCCTTGGTCTGAAGCATCACTAATTTGCTGTGCGGGATGGAACATCTCTCCCAATCTCCAGGCTTGGAGCTATGGGAGCGAGAGGAGGAGCTGCGTCGACCGGCCATGATGGAATGGATCTTTGTCGGGTGCGCTCTGATGAAGGCTCGCCAAGGGAGGATGGTGTGATTTGGATCTGAATCCACATCTTTTTAATAGGCGGCTCATTCACACATCTAGGGGGTAAATGTGAAAACACCCTGGCTCTTCACATTCGCTTGACACGTGGAAAGTGGCCATTATTGGGTGTGGAAGCCAAGGAGTGCAACATTCACAAGAAACCGGACACTATTTCGGCAGGCACATAGAATTTGGAGAGGAACCCACCTTGCAATGCCGAAGACAATACTGCGCGCTGGACTCATCGTCATTGAAGCCTGGTTCGGGGGCTACTGAGGGAGTCCTGGATTAGGGGGTCTCCGGATGGCCGGACTATATCCATTGGCCGGACTGTTAGACTATGAAGATACAAGATTGAAGACTTCGTCTCGTGTCCGGATGGGACTCTACTTGGCGTGGAAGGCAAGCTAGGCAATACGGATATGGATATCTCATCCTTTGTAACCGACCTTGTGTAACCCTAACCCTCTCCGGTGTCTATATAAACCGAAGGGTTTTAGTCCGTAGGACAACAATCACAACATACAATCATACCATAGGCTAGCTTCTAGGGTTTAGCCTCTCTGATCTCGTGGTAGATCTACTCTCGTACTACCCATATCATCAATATTAATCAAGCAGGACGTAGGGTTTAACCTCCATCAAGAGGGCCCGAACCTGGGTAAAACATCATATCCCGTGCCTCCTGTTACCATCCGGCCTAGACGCACAGTTCGGGACCCCCTACCCGAGATCCGCCGGTTTTGACACCGACAGCAACACCGATGTGTGCCTTCATCCAGGAGGTGTTCCTAGACCTGGCAAACCCGGCGCGCCGCCTCGTCAACAACGTCTACCTCCCGGCGCACCCCTACTTCGACATCACTGCGCCCATGCTAAATTGGTGCCTCCTTGCGCCCGCGGCTCCACGATGACTTCCTCGATACCGGCTACCCTGACTCAACATCGACCATGACATTCTTCGCACGGCTACCTCGACCACGGCTACACCACCTACGCTCTCGGCTACCTCGACAAACGGCACAAAGGGTTATCATCTGCTTGAGCAACTCGTCATCTTCCTCTACAGTCAACGCGTCCGCAACGTGACACCGTCCGCAATGCTCCCGCTACGACTGCGGGGGGATGTCAGCCCGTCGGCTGCTGTTCTCTCCAGTCTGACTGTCTGCGACGCTTCTGTTGTTTGCAACACTACCGCTACGACTGCGGGGGGATGTTAGAGATATATTTGGGATATGAAGGAAATATGCCCTAGAGGCAATAATAAAATTGTTATTTATATTTCCTTATATCATGTTAAATGTTTATTATTCATGCTAGAATTGTATTAACCGGAAACTTAGTACATGTGTGAATACATAGACAAACTGAGTGTCACTACTATGCCATGGACAAAGAGTTGTCATTTGATGAACGGGATAACATCATTAGAGAATGATGTGATTGACTTGACCCATCCGTTAGCTTAGCACTTTGATCGCTTCGTTTATTGCTATTGCTTTCTCCATAACTTATACATGTTCCTATGACTATGAGATTATGCAACTCCCGAATACTGGAGGAACACTTAGTGTGCTATCAAATGTCACAACGTAACTGGGTGACTATAAAGATGCTCTACAAGTGTCTCCGATGGTGTTTGTTGAGTTGGCAAAAATCGAGATTAGGATTTGTCACTCCGAGTATCGGAGAGGTATCTCTGGGCCCTCTCGGTAATGCACATCACTATAAGCCTTGCAAGCAATGTGACTAATGAGTTAGTTAAGGTATGTTGCATTATGGAATGAATAAAGAGACTTGCCGGTAACGATATTGAACTAGGTATTTAGATATCGACGATCGACTCTCGGGCAAGTAACATACCGATGACAAAGGGAAAAACGTATGTTGTTATGCGGTTTGACCGATAAAAATCTTCATAGAATATGTAGGAACCAATATGAGCATCCAGGTTCCGATATTGGTTATTTACCGGAGATGAGTCTCGGTCATGTCTACATAGTTCTCGAACCCGTAGGGTCCGCACGCTTAAATGTTCGGTGATGATCGATATTATGAGTTTATGTGTTTTGATGTACCGAAGGTTGTTCGGAGTACTGGATGTGATCACGGGCATGACGAGGAGTCTCGAAATGGTCGAGACATAAAGATTGATATATTGTAAGCCTATGTTTGGACATCGGAATGGTTCCATGTGAATTCGGGCATTTACCGGAGTACCGAGGGGTTGCCGAAACCCCCCGGGGAGTATATGGGCCTTATTGGGCCTTAGTGGAATAGAGGAGAGGAAGGCCAAGGTGTAGGGCACGCCCCCCTAGCCCAACCCGAATTGGGTGGGGGTCGCCCCCCCCCCCTTAATTCCCTCTCTCTCCCCTTCCTTCACTCCTACTCCAACTAGGGAAGGGGGGAATCCTACTCCCGGTGGGAGTAGGACTCCCCCTAGGGCGCGTCATAGAGAGGGCCGGCCCTCCCTCCTCCACTCCTTTATATACGGGGGAGGGGGCACCCCATAGACACAGAAGTTGATCTCCTAGCCGTGTGTGGTGCCCCCTCCATAGATTTCCACCTCGGTCATATCGTTGTAGTGCTTAGGCGAGCCCTGCGTCGGTAACTTCATCATCACCGTCATCACGCCGTCGTGCTGACTCAGCTCTCCCTTGACACTCAGCTGGATCTAGAGTTCGTGGGACATCACCGAGCTGAACGTGTGCAGATCGCGGAGGTGTCGTACCTTCGGTGCTAGGATCGGTCGGATCATGAAGACGTACGACTACATCAACTGCGTTGTCATAATGCTTCCGCTTGTGGTCTATGAGGGTACATGGACAACACTCTCCCCTCTCGTTGCTATGCATCACCTAGATGGATCTTGCGTGTGTGTAGGAAAATTTTGAAATTACTGCGTTCCCCAACAGTGGTATCAGAGCCAGGTCTATGCATAGATGTTAAATGCACGAGTAGAGCACAAAGGAGTTGTGGGCGTGGGTATATACATATTGCTTGCCGTCACTAGTTGACTCTCTTGATTCAGCGGTATTGTTGGATGAAGCGGTTCAGACCGACATTATGCGTACACTTACGCGGGACTGGTTCTACCGACGTGCTTCGCACACAGGTGGCTAGTGGGTGTCAATTTCTCCAACTTTAGTTGAATCAGATTCAATGAACGGGGTTCTTTTTGAAGATCAAAAAGCAATCACTATACCGCGTTGTGGTTTTTGATGCGTAGGTAAGAACGGTTCTTGCTAGAAGCCCGTAGCAGCCACGTAAAACTTGCAACAACAAAGTAGAGGACGTCTAACTTGTTTTTGCGGGGCATGTTGTGATGTGATATGGTCAAGACATGATGCTAAATTTTATTGTATGAGATGTTCATGTTTTGTTAAAGTTATTGGCAACTGGCAGGAGCCTTATGGTTGTCTCTTTATTGCATAAGATGCAAGCACCATATAATTGCTTTACTTTATCACTAAGCGGTAGCGATAGTCGTAGAAGCAATAGTTGGTGAGACGACAACGATGCTTCGATGGAGATCAAGGTGTCAACCCGGTGACGATGGTGATCATTACGGTGCTTTGGAGATGGAGATCAACGGCACAAGATGATGATGGCCATATCATATCACTTATATTGATCACATGTGATGTTTATCCATTATGCATCTCATTTTGCTTAGTTCGGTGGTAGCATTATAAGATGATCTCTCACTAAATTTCAAGGTATAAGTGTTCTCCCTGAGTATGCACCGTTGCTACGGTTCGTTGTGCCGAGACACCACATGATGATCGGGTGTGATAAGCTCTACGTTCACATACAATGGGTGCAAGCCAGTTTTGCACACGCGGAATACTCGGGTTAAACTTGACGAGCCTAGCATAT